>NW_028292581.1:21781175-22031175 GCF_029948245.1 Actinia tenebrosa
AACATTATGATGGATGTCATAAGTTACTGGTCCTTAACATTTCACATATTTAATAAGTGAAATAATTTATATAAAAAGCCAATTTCTTCTGGATTTCTGTTTGCCATTTTGCCTTCTTTATCAACAAACTACAATTTGATATGGGCTAATCAAATGGTATAATGGGAGGGCACAAGTTAACAAGTGCTGAACACACTCTTATAATTCTGTCAATCACTGGCACTTTGGATTCTGGTGGTCCACTCTCGTTGCATATGAGGAAGTCAGTAGGAAGTGTACACTGTAAAATAGTGTACTTACGGCGTAGCAGACCAATGACCCTTTCCACATGGATTCTTACACTGGCGATGCCCCTCGTCTTTTCAACATCAACTGGGTCCAGTTGGGTCTTGCCTTTAGTGAATGCTGGAATAACCAGCTTTGCTTGCTTGAGGCCAACACTTTCTGCTATTGTGAACCCCCTGTCTGCCATTATCATGTCACCAGGCACTAGTTTGTCCAGTAATCCACAATTTTCAGTCAAATATTTGTCTGAGGTTCTACCTCCCCAAGCTTGTGATATATAGGAAATGGTTCCTTGTGGGGTAATCCCAATCAATACTTTTATTGTGTTGTGGTGTTTATAAGACGAAAAAGTTTGTGCCCGGGCTAGAAGATTAGTTGGTCGATCAATAAAAACTTCAAAGCAGTCTATGACCACAGTCACTTTTTTGCCAAACGCTTGCCGGAAACACATTGGCATAGTTTCCCATAGCTGATTTCTGTCTGGCCAGCAAATGAGTGGCGACAAACGAGAATCCATTACAATCAACCACAAAGAAAAAATCCTGGATACTGTTGGTAGAGATACTTGGAAACGGTATGCCAGTTCTTGAAACGGTATATTAAGTCTAAGCTTTATCAGAACCATGACAAATTCCTGATGTGACAGAGTCAAAAGACACTATTTTGGACAGTAATTATTTAGTCATAAATCTATATTTTTAATTAGGAATGCCTCGTGTACACATAGGAATGTAATTCTTTAGTTAACTGTTTGCGTGGAAAATGCGTAAGCAAGAAATAATTTCCGTACGTAATTACATTACAGTGAGTCATGCCTAGGTTTGGCGCTTGTTTACGTAAGTTCGTGTTTGGGACATCCTGTTTGCGCCTAGGGCGTGCAACATTGCATAGGATGTGTAAGGTCTTAAGAATGCAGGTTTTTCCATAAAAATAGGCCCAAACTAAGCTTAAATCAGTGTAGTAAAAGTTCTTGAAGACGCTGCGTGGTCTACGGATATTTTCACATATCAAGACAAGGAATTCTCTACGATGTAAAGGTATGAATCTTTGAAGCCTTTTACACTTATACCTAGGATAGATTTAGGACAAATCTATGTTAATATCGTTAACTAGTCGTTATATTTTATAGCTTAGATTTTCTACATATTTGTTAAGCATTCGTTTCATGTTGTAGTAATTCTAGTCGCATTAGCGCGTAATTTAGTACAAAGTTATTCACGCAGTAGTAATTTAGTAATCACGCTGAGTGTATCTTGTCTTTTAAACTCTTTAAGACGTTTACTATAGGATCGCTACCGCCTTACTCGCTTGTTTAACCTTTTTACTACGATAAATAGCCTTAACTGCGGGATAAAAGACCTTTTCTTTCCAACCTTTAATTTGTTCGCTACTTAAACTCTACACTCAAGGTCATTGTCGCGACCGCGTGTTCAGTAAACCGTGTAATTCTTAGTTTGTCATAAACAAAGGTTAAAATACTTACCTAAAGCCATAGTTAACCTCTAGTCAATTTTTCCTATTGCTTTTTCCATTGGTTTAGTTCATTTTAAACGGTTTACCGACTCGTACATTAAACTTTGCAACCTAGTAATTTTCACTCGCGTATTGTAAACACTGCTAATCAGTATGCAATATTCAAATTACCTGTGACGTAATTTACGTATTTCCGTTTCTATTTATATCCAGCAAAACTGTATTCTATTCATAACTTTTTAGCTATTTAGATAAGCTACAAATTTATTTTATCTCATTGTAAATATTTTTCTTGTTTTCATTAGAGATATCCTGTAATCTCGTTCCCGTTTTTTTTCGAGTATTGTAAAGTTGTGTGAATTTTTCAATAAATTCTTTTGTCAAAACCACTTGCAATCTGATTCATAGCTGAGCGCCTTGCCGCCGGTTACATTTTTGGTGTCAGAAGTGGGATTGCAAGAAAGTTGACATTAGTAGTTACTGATTATTTACCAACGGGAACGAGATTGAAATCATGGCGGAAGAAGCTGTGGCTGCACTCACAGAGCAATTGGCTGCACTCAAGGCACAGCTGGATGGCATGCAGGCTGAAGGAGGACCCCCTGCCCAACCTGTTCCTGCACCAGTGGTACATGTGACAGTGCCAAGGGAGAAGAAGCTGAGAAAGTATGCTGGTGGCAGAGACGACAAGGTGCTTGAAGACTGGATAGCGGATGCACAGAGGTCTGTGGCTGCCCAGAAGTTAACTGATCAAGAGGCGGTGGATTTCCTGTACCATAGCTTAGAAGGAGCGGCTCGAGATGAAGTTCGACTAAGGCCTGCGGATGACTGGACAGACCCGGAGGGTTTCTTCAGGATTCTGAGAGACGTCTTCGGAGAGAAGCTCACCAAGACCCAGCTTCTCCAGAGGTTTTTCGCCAGAAAACAAGGTGACAGGGAGCCCATCCAGGACTTTGCCCATGCCCTGATGTCAATGGCGGAGCACATAACCAGAGTACACGTAGGAGCCCTGGAAAACAAGGACCAGAACCTCAGAGACACATTCGTTGAGAACTTGCGTGACAACCTGTTGCGCAGGGATCTCAAGCGCTATATCAGAGAACATCCCGAGAAGACCTTCAACGAGGTGAGGCAAGAGGCCTATCGTAGCTCGGAAGACACAGATAGAGGAGCACATCGCCATGCAGCAGCCAAGGAGGTGTTGGTGGAGAGCAACCAAGTAAATGCCATCCAAGAGCTTACAGCAGGACAGAAGGCCCTGGTGGAGAGGCTCATGCAGCAACAAAAATTGCTGGATGAGCAGCAGAAGCTGCTAACCCAACTTACCATGAAGTTAGCAAGCCCATCACCACCACGAAGTCCCCCACGTGGTCCGAGGAGATGTTACAACTGCCATGAGCTTGGACATCTTCGGCCGAACTGCCCAAAGCCCCTGAAAGACAAGGCACCAGCAGCACCACAGAAGGAGTCAAACTCCAGCTCTCCACGGCAGTGAGCCACGCCGTGGAGAGGAACTGTAGTGGCTCTAACTCTCTTTTTCAGAACGAAAAGTTTGTCGGGACAAGTCCCACAGTGGTGGCGAGGATTGGCGGAGTACCTGTGAAAAGCTTAGTGGATACGGGCTCCATGGTTACCCTCATCACCGAGTCGTTCTACAGGGAAAAGCTACAGCCAACCCTAGGAGACCTACACCCTGAAACAAGATTACTGCAGCTGCGAGGAGCTAACGGTTTGGACATCCCTTACATTGGATATATCGTCGCTACAGTAGAGATCGGAGGAGTGGTGGTCCCTGGGTGCGGCATCTTCATCACGAAGGACACAGCAGCCACTACAGTAATGCAGAGGAGGGTACCTGGCCTACTGGGAACCAACGTTCTTGGGCAGGTGCCCCAATACCAACAGATCCTGCAAGATGAAGAGAAGAAGAGTAAACGTAAAACTGGGTTCGTGAAAGTAGCCGGCTCAGACAAAGTCTGGGTCCCTGCTTTCACGGAATCTGATGTCTTGGTCACAGGCCCATCATGGGGCACTGATGCTGTGATCGAACCCCTTGGTGTACCAGTAGAAGGAAACCTCACCGTGGCCAGTACTCTCGTGGATACTACCAAGACGTGTTACTATGTCAGAGTTGCCAACCAGACGGCAAAGGACATATGGCTAAAGCCGAGGACGCGGATTGGAATTGTGCGAGAGGGAGAGATGGTCAAGAGAGGAGAGCAGTTGGAGTTCCTACACGAGAATAACATGGTGACAGTGTGCTGTAACCTTAGTGCTGACCCTCAGATGCCACCCCAACGGGAAGCTGTGGGCAAAGTACGTTGGCAAAGGATACAGACACCCCCTCACGGGATTACCCTGGAACATTTCCCCGGGACGGAACTTCAGAGGGAGAAAGCTCTCCAGATGTTCGAAAGAAATGAAGAGGTGTTCGCTTCATGTAAGGAGGACCTTGGCTGTACAAAGACAACATATCATCGCATCTACACAGACGATGATGTGCCTGTCACAGAGCGTTACAGAAGGATTCCTCCAAACCAATACCAGGAGGTGCAACAGCATCTACAAGACTTGCTAGAAAAAGGAGTGATATGTTCAAGTGAGAGTAACTATGCCTCCCCAATAGTGCTTGTACGAAAGAAGTCTGGAGCCTTGAGGATGTGCGTCGACTACCGGAAGCTGAACCAGAAAACCAAGCGTGATCAGTACCCCCTACCAAGGATAGAGGAATCACTGGAGGCACTGCGTGGCGCAAAGTACTTTTCCACCATAGATCTGGCATCAGCCTACAATCAAGTTGAAGTCCATCCTGATGATCAGCACAAGACTGCGTTCACAACGCCCATGGGTTTGTTTCAGTACACTCGGATGCCGTTTGGACTACAGAATGCCCCAGCGACCTTCCAAAGGTTGATGCAAGGAGTCTTCCGAGAGGACATACTTCGCACCCTGATGGTCTATCTGGACGACATCATAGTCTTCTCATCCACCATTGAAGAACATCTTGAGCGGTTGGAAACGGTATTCAGTAAGCTGAAGCATCATGGATTAAAGGTTGAACCAGCCAAGTGTCAACTCTTCAGAGATCGGGTGTCCTACCTGGGGCACGTGGTCTCTGCTGACGGTGTCGAGACAGACCCTGAAAAGACAAAGGCAGTTAACGAGTGGCCAGTTCCCCAGACAGTGCGCGATGTGCGATCATTCCTTGGTTTCGCGTCTTACTACAGAAGATTTGTCCCCAAGTTCGCTCAAGTGGCAGGTCCGCTGCACAAGTTAGTTGCTGAGCTCGGGAGCGGAGGAAGTAACATGACCACCCGGAAGCAGATTGGCGTACTGTGGACAGAAGAGTGCCAAAAGAGCTTCAACAAGTTAAAGAATCTACTAACCTCAGCACCAGCGCTGGCCTACCCGGACTACACCAAGCCCTTCATCCTAGAGACGGATGCGTCCAACGAAGGATTGGGAGCCGTGCTGTCCCAAGAACAGGACGGAAGAGTCAAAGTGATCGCTTATGCCAGCCGAGGCCTGAGAGGTGGAGAGCGAAACATGGAGAACTACTCATCGAGGAAGCTGGAACTACTAGCCTTGAAGTGGGCTGTATGTGAGAAGTTCAGGGAGTACCTGCTGGGATCGAAGTTTGTCGTCTACACAGACAACAACCCGCTGACATACCTACAGTCAAAGAGTAAGCTGAAAGCTGTGGAGCAGAGGTGGGCTGCAGAGTTAGCAAACTTCAACTTCACCATCAAGTATCGCCCTGGACGTCACAACCAGAATGCAGATGCTCCAAGTCGCATCAACCGAGATGAAGAACCAACCACAGTTGAAGTAAGAAGTACCCTAGCCTACTCTACCAATACTACAGACCTACCAGAAGAGGTACGTCAACATTTGATGGTATCAGCAGCGTTCATAAGCAACACAGAGACAAGTGCACTGGAGGAGCAAGCGACCTCATTCCCAACCACACCTCTCACAGAGATCCAACGACTACAGCAGGAGGACCCATGTATCAGTCGTCTCCTCCACTACCGAAACCTTGGACGTCGGCCAAGTAAAAGGCAAAGCCAACAAGAGACAAGGGATACAAGGAAGTTGCTTAGTCACTGGAACAGGATTGAGGAAAGCCATGGAGTTCTCTACCGCCGTACAGGAGTCGGACAGGGAAGTGAGCTTCGGTTACTGCTACTCCCCACATCAATGAAATCACAAGTACTGAAGGGTGCGCACGATCAATGTGGACATCAAGGACAAGACAGGACAGAACAGCTCTTGAGGAAAAGATGTTGGTGGCCCGGTATGCAAGGAGATGTGAAGCAATGGATCTCAAATTGTGAAAGATGTGTCATTGCCAAAGGATCCTACCTTCCAGTCAAGACGCCGATGGGCAGCCTACTAGCTACTAGGCCATTGGAAGTGCTAGCGATGGATTTTACCTTGCTTGAGCCTGCAACAGATGGAAGAGAAAATGTCCTCGTGTTAACAGATGTGTTCACAAAGTTTACAATTGCTGTACCTACCCGTGATCAGAAAGCGACAACCGTAGTCAAGACCCTGATTAAAGAATGGTTCCTTGTGTATGGAATTCCCCAAAGACTACACTCTGACCAAGGCAAGTCATTTGAGGCAGAACTAGTCAAGGAGTTGTGTGCAGTGTATGGAATTAAGAAGTCAAGGACAACCCCCTATCATCCTCAAGGAAATGGGCAGTGCGAAAGATTCAACCGTACACTACATGAGCTTCTAAGAACTCTACCAGCAGAAAAGAAAAGAAGGTGGCCTGAACACCTGAAAGAGTTATGTTACGCCTATAATGCTACGCCTCATGCAACGACTAGATACTCACCCTTCTACCTGATGTTTGGTAGAGATGCCAAGCTACCTTTGGACATTCTACTTCCTGATGATGACAGACAAGTGACAGTAGACAACCAGCAATGGATTACCAAGCACCAGACTCGTCTACGAGAAGCTTACACCACTGTGACACAAAACTTGAAGGAAGCTGCTACCGTCAGAAAGAAGATCCATGACCAGAAGGGCAGAGCACTGGCTGAACCACTACAAGTTGGAGAGCGAGTACTCCTTCGCAACCGTAAAGTCAGAGGAAGAAACAAGATTCAAGATAAATGGGACAACCAAGTGTACAAAATCGTCGAACGAAGAGACAACAATACATATGTCGTTGAAAGAGCTGATGGACATGGAGGAGATAAAGTTGTTAGTCAAGGAGAAATGCAAGTGTGTCCAAGACCAATGCTGGAGATACGAGGACGACACAGGCAAGCTGACAGGTCTAGACAAACATGTACTGCATCGCCAGAATCATCAGATGAAGAAGATGACATTGGAGGAATGACAATCGCCTTTCAACCAATGACAGAACCAGCTGAACCTGATGATGATGATGATAGTGACGATGCGTCTGAGGAAGAACTGGCTGCACCTGTACTCCGACGTTCCACAAGGACAACGGCAGGCCAACACAGCAACCTCTATAATCTTCCAAGATCCGCACTTCAGCACTGACGAGTCCACCTGCGTATCATTGTTCCTGAATTTGCTCGAGGACGAAGCAAACAAAAAGGAGGGGCAAGTGTGACAGAGTCAAAAGACACTATTTTGGACAGTAATTATTTAGTCATAAATCTATATTTTTAATTAGGAATGCCTCGTGTACACATAGGAATGTAATTCTTTAGTTAACTGTTTGCGTGGAAAATGCGTAAGCAAGAAATAATTTCCGTACGTAATTACATTACAGTGAGTCATGCCTAGGTTTGGCGCTTGTTTACGTAAGTTCGTGTTTGGGACATCCTGTTTGCGCCTAGGGCGTGCAACATTGCATAGGATGTGTAAGGTCTTAAGAATGCAGGTTTTTCCATAAAAATAGGCCCAAACTAAGCTTAAATCAGTGTAGTAAAAGTTCTTGAAGACGCTGCGTGGTCTACGGATATTTTCACATATCAAGACAAGGAATTCTCTACGATGTAAAGGTATGAATCTTTGAAGCCTTTTACACTTATACCTAGGATAGATTTAGGACAAATCTATGTTAATATCGTTAACTAGTCGTTATATTTTATAGCTTAGATTTTCTACATATTTGTTAAGCATTCGTTTCATGTTGTAGTAATTCTAGTCGCATTAGCGCGTAATTTAGTACAAAGTTATTCACGCAGTAGTAATTTAGTAATCACGCTGAGTGTATCTTGTCTTTTAAACTCTTTAAGACGTTTACTATAGGATCGCTACCGCCTTACTCGCTTGTTTAACCTTTTTACTACGATAAATAGCCTTAACTGCGGGATAAAAGACCTTTTCTTTCCAACCTTTAATTTGTTCGCTACTTAAACTCTACACTCAAGGTCATTGTCGCGACCGCGTGTTCAGTAAACCGTGTAATTCTTAGTTTGTCATAAACAAAGGTTAAAATACTTACCTAAAGCCATAGTTAACCTCTAGTCAATTTTTCCTATTGCTTTTTCCATTGGTTTAGTTCATTTTAAACGGTTTACCGACTCGTACATTAAACTTTGCAACCTAGTAATTTTCACTCGCGTATTGTAAACACTGCTAATCAGTATGCAATATTCAAATTACCTGTGACGTAATTTACGTATTTCCGTTTCTATTTATATCCAGCAAAACTGTATTCTATTCATAACTTTTTAGCTATTTAGATAAGCTACAAATTTATTTTATCTCATTGTAAATATTTTTCTTGTTTTCATTAGAGATATCCTGTAATCTCGTTCCCGTTTTTTTTCGAGTATTGTAAAGTTGTGTGAATTTTTCAATAAATTCTTTTGTCAAAACCACTTGCAATCTGATTCATAGCTGAGCGCCTTGCCGCCGGTTACACTGAAATTTGCTAAGAGTTTGACTACGCCGAGTGATGCTTGTAGAAACGTGGTCAAAGATAGTCAACAGAATTTCAGTGGAAGGCAATCCAGTATAAAACCGAACTTTATCGTCTGTGTTAAAATAATCTTTAGTTGGAGGCTGATATCCATTTACCGAAAACATATACTCGAACTCCTCAGTTTGAGACATAGAAGATGTAGTCTGGCAGTTTTCGTTTTCAGTCTGGACGAAGACGCTATGGACGCGGCATGAGTTGGTTTGACTTACAGAGCAGGACATGGAATCATCATGATCACAGCTCGAACACAGATTTAAAGCTTGGCCTTCTTCTTCTACAGCTTCTTCAGTAGATGGACCCTCTGCAAAGTCGATATTTTCGAGGGGCAATCCACTAGCATCTAATTGTTGGCGTTTAACAGCAGCCTCATACTCGAGCTGTTCAAGAGACCTCTTTCGTCTTTCCTTTGATCGGGCAGCTCTCGCTTCCACGGCTTCATTATTTACTTGGCGATATTTAGTTTTACCAAGATTCAAGGTAGGCACCCAGTCGTTGTTGAATCTATCCCACGCTGCTGCCGGCCTTCCTGACTCGAAATGCCTTCCACAAACTCTCTCGTTTTTCAGAACATTCTTCCATTGTATGTCGTCGCGACTTATCGCCATAATCCATCTTTCTCGTCTCTCTCTGCTCAGTTCTTCAGCTTCTTCTCCTTGTTTATCAACAACAGAAGGTATCCTGAAGAATCCTATAGCCGTATCTTTTCTGCTATTACTTGAACAGCCTACAATAATACAGTGAACCATGACAAAAGTTGCTATACACCCGTGAAATGACGTGGTTCGATACGCTTTGTTTATATATATGCGACACCAACATGGCGGATAGCAACCGTCGTCAAGCAGTTAGTCACGTGAGTGAAAACCAAGAATAGAGAGAGAGACGTGAGAGTACGTGATCTCAGACACGTCACTACGACTGTTGTAGAAACAGACAGACAGACTGACGCGCGTGCTCAACCGTTGCATGGATTTGGGCGCCAAGCGGGGCCCTACTGCTGTACACTGCCCCCTTAACCACAGGGAACCCAACACCGTGGCCCACCGGCATAGCCCCCTCCTAGATTGTTCAAGAACTACAAGTGCTTGGACACCCTCCATCTAGCTCGCCTCCTCGACGTCAGTTCCTCACTGGACCTTCCAACTCCCCGTGAGGGTGCCCAAACACACATCAAGCCACGAGGTTCGTCACTTCACTGGTAGCACCCACCGACCTATCCTATAAAACACCCCTACTCATCAATGATTACCTAAAAAAAACTACACAACCCGTGCCACCAGCAGTGCGCCAAACACATTTCTTCGTGTAAGGCCGAATTTCTACCGTCAACAGGCTTAACGATGCCCTCGAGTAACCTAATGGCTGATCTTTCCCCTTCCCCTTTCTTCCAATGCCCACGAGCTAACGGTCGACCTCGTCCCAACCCTCTCATTACATGCATATCTACACTCGTCCAACTCCACACGCCATCTTGTTTACTGCTTCCACTTCGTTCAACCCTTCAAGCCTTCAAGCCCACTCTCCAACCCAGGTAAGCTAAGTTTATTGTTATTCACTGCTTACTAATATTCCATAGCCGCTCATTAACTTACGTCGCTATTCTCTACTCCTGCTAACCTACTTTTATACACTTTACACACTACCTTCCACTGCTCACATTACAATATTACTTTTTACACCACCTCTAGGCTGTCTTACATTCTACTCTATCAATAAAACTTCTTTATCATTATTATTATGTCCCCTCACTACCATATCCAAATCATAACTTTAGTGTATCCAAACAATATAGCTTCTGCTAAAATGTCTTAACACAAATTGTTTAACTCAAAACAGATATCTTTTATTTATCTATTCCTATCAATAGCTTGTGTATATCCAAACAATAGCTTCTGCAAAAATGTCTCTACACAAATGGTTCAACTCAAAACATGTCTCTTTGATTTATCTATTCCTATCAATCTCATTGTTCATATATATATAGGCTTTGTAGTTTTTATCTTATTGCAACCTTTCTCAATGTAAAACTTCATTATAAAACAATGCAACATTGTTGACCATTAAATGCATTGCTACAATTGCACCTAAGCCTTCATATTAATTATTCATGTGTTTATTGCATCTAGTCTCATGCATACTCACAACAATATAATAGTAATATCATAGTAATAATAATACTCATAATCATTTTAGATAACAGCAGCAGTAATTAGATTTTTGTCATTCTGTCTTTCATTTTTGCCATTCCTGTATGTAGTTTGCTACACTTTTTTGGAACTTTTTTTCCCCGTTGTTGAATTTCTGTTGCCATACAAAACTGCATCCTCATTTTTCATATATTGATTTAGCTTTACCACTCCAGCTCGGTCAGCTACATGAGTTTACCTTATGGAATATTATCTTGTATAGCGAGAAAAAAATTCATTAACAATAATTGCAAGCATTCTTATGAGCATAATCAAAAGTAAAAAAAGAAAGAATTTCAATGTGTGGTTTTTCATAGCCAGCACTTTTCACCACTAGTAGGGTATTTCTTATAGCCTAGTAGTACCTCATCCAATCAGAACTCAGCATTTATGATAAATAGACTACTAGAGTTGGATTTCATTGATAAATATACATTACTTAAATGAAAATGTTTAATAACAAAACTAGTCTATAGTCTAATGAGGTCTACTGAACTGACTAATTGGCACAAATTTATGCAATTTTTACAAAGTTTGTCTTGAATTTATGCTATTAGAGTTTTTTTTTTGGCATCTGCATGTTTGACATATTACTTGGATTTCAATAAAATAATTACTCCTCACTAAGTGCTAATTAGTAAACCTAATTCCATTTTTTTTTTTTGTGTCTGTGTTTTTTTCCAATATATAATTATTAACACAATGACGTGACAATTTACAATTTTCAGTTTACCATATACAAAAAGCTGTATACAAAAAATTTTCCTTATATTTCTTATTCCTTATACAAGGTCTTTTGTTGTCTTTTTGTTTCTTGTTTTGTCTTTTACACTGACCTCCTCCTCTTACATTTTTTAATGGGTTTTAAAAAAAATTAATATTTAAAATATTTTTTTGCTATTGCTGGGTTTTTTTTTTTTTCTTCACATATTGTTTGGTATGGGCATCCTTCATTGATTACTGTGTATAGGTAAAGAAAGCACAATGCAGGGTTTTTATCTAGCTAAAAAGCCTTTGGGTAACCTAGCTTTCTCCTAAAGCCAGACCGACAGAATTTATAAGTATTCTGTATCAGATATACAGAATGCTAATTACTTTCCTGCTGATCTGAGAAATGTTTTTAGCTAATCAGAATTGGGAAAATTTGCAAAACTGAGGTGTCACTTTTTCTCTTGAAACTGGATTTCCATGCCACCATATAAAAAAATAACATTGCTAATAAGTGATTGATAACAGTTACACAATGCTGATTGTGTTTCATATTTTTTTATTTTTGCAATGGTGGGCAATTTATTATTATTATTTCTTTCTTTATTATTATGTTTTTATTTTCTAATGTTCAATTTTTGCCAGCTTCGTGACACCTCAGTTTTGCATGTCACTGTTTCAGATCAGCTGGTTAGCTGTATGGGGTTCAGAGTGTTGTGACCCAATTTGTTTGATTTCATTGTGTCTCACCCTAAACACATTAGTCATAAATATAATCTCTAATATTTCAGTACTTTGAGTATTGATTATGCATGAAGTGATTATTTGAATGGTAAAACATTTCTTGATTTGAGTGTAGGTGCTTTACTTTATCATAGTTTATACTTTATGACCCCTTATTGTTATCCGGCATGTTTAGTGGATATGAATAACAAGCTGCATGACTTTTCTGTATATAATTATACACCTACCCCTCTAACTCATTGTATTGAGGTATGTTTGTGGATATGGCTGCACAGCTACTATGGAAACATAAATTTATTTCAATCTACTAATTTTAGTACACATTTAAATGATCATAACATGATTTACGGTTAGAGTTAAATAATTACATTTATTTTTTTCCGGTCCGGTATCCTAAAAAATCGTTCGTTCTGATTGGCTGCTTGAGCGAGCGGTATTTTGTCTGTATCTGCCCGCGCGCACAGTCCGGTATCCTTTGCCACTAAAGACAACACAAAACGATTACAAAGACAAGTAAAAAAATATGGGGAAAAAAAAAAAAAAGTTATTTACCGTCCTTTAGTTGGTCCCGATAGGGAAAAACTGTGCCCTCCGTCTTAAAAAGGGACCTTGGCCTAACAGCCTCCGCCCGTATTTTCAAGACCTCGGGCACAGTTTTTCCCTATCTGGACCTCCTGGCCGATAAATAACATATATGTTTATTTTTAGACAAGCTATAAAAGTCATGGCTCATGCACACTCCTAAATGTCAGTCTATGACTGCAGGGGTAACATCTTGAGATTGTATTTTTTGGTCTTTTCAAATAAATAATTTATTATTTCTTTCTTTATCGATTTACTGCAAAATTTAGCAACTTTAATTTTTTTATATCTCCTGACCTCATGAAGCAACTGCTCTCAAATTCATAAATATTTTCAACATTTATGACTTCTTTATATTTCTTAAGTCTTATTTTTTAAGTCCAATCGTTTATGGCTCAAAAGTTGCTTTTTGGAAATGTACAGTATGCCCACCTATTCTTTTCTTTATACTCTTTCTACTTAAGGTGGCTGCCTACTTTTGAACGTTCGATTTGAGCCCACGATGCGCGCGCGCGCTCAAAAACCGCTGATAAATCTACAAGATTTTATTAAAGAACCATACGCGTTTTGAGCTTCAACTACAAAATATGGCAAATCAATGTATCACTTTGTCTTTTTCTCGAAAATATCTATTTTTAAATTTTTGTAGAATGATTGGCTAGCCGTCATTCGTGCAATCATATAGTCTGCAAACACCTATTACCTTATTAATTTTTTTTTCTTTTTCTAATCACTTCCGGTGGCGCTCGTTTTGCTCCAAGAGCTCGCGCGTAGGCTTCCATTAAAAGCTGATTATCTCGAAAACAAGCTCGGTACACCCAAGTTTTCTTTCCAGATTTGCAATCAGCATTAAATTTCAATTCGGAAAATCGAAGTTTTAATAAAAACTTAAATCGTTTTCCAAAAGTAGACAGTCACCTTAAGAAAAATAAAAAAACCAAACTGACACAGTCTATATTATATGCGCATAAGCATACCTTCTGTAATATTTCGAGGAAATATTTAAAAATCTTGAGTTCTAATCAAATGTTTCGTCAAATGCCTTACTTTTGCAAACAAAGAAGCTTTTACAAAAAGGAACCATATTGAAATCCCAGAGTTTGGGATAAAAAGATATAACTAGCTAAAAACTAGTGTGATCTGCGTCAGTGTTTCTAATGAAACAGTAATGATGAAAAAGTAAATTATACACCGTCAAAAGATGAAAAAACTTACTGACGTTTCGGATGCTAGTCCTTCGTCGGAGTAAAAAAGAGTTTGGGATAGCTGTGGTTAAAGAAGCAGATCTATTTCAGGTTATTTGTACGGATTGATTGGCCCTCTGATTGGATAAAACGAGGTGGAAACTTGAAAAACCGGTTTTTTTATTTGAGCGCCACCTTTAAAAATCCAAGACCCCCAAAAAATATTTCTCTTTTCGTGTGCCGTTTGACCTTTGACGTTCATGTTGGGAGTGTTGGGTGTCTTTTCTGTTCTAAAAGAAACAAAACTTCAATACTTCAAGGTTTACTTCGCACTGGCTGGACACAGCACTTCCTTTTTGCCATAGAATGTTAGAAAACATGTTGTTCATCAGTCCGTTCTCTTCACTTGAAAGCAAGACTCGTGCAAGAAGACGCACACAAAACAATACTGTTAGGAGACCAGAAAACGAAAGGTACTCTCATTTAAGACTATTTATTGTTACTATGATAGTTCTTTTTTTTTTCTGTACAGTTGGAGCTTTGCGTAATTTTATTCCAGAGGAGTTCGGACTAGAATAAGGCTTTCAATCTAAGCTTTTGATGCTTTTAGGTAACGCAGGGTTCGTGCTACTCCTTGAAATCCTTGAAAAGTCCTTTAATTGAAAACACGTTTTCAAGGGCGCTTGAAAAGCCCTTGAAAATAGGGGAAAACGCCAAAACTCCTGGAATACTCCTTGAATTTAGTACAAACTGAATGTTTTTTCTAACTTTCCTTTTAAAATAAATAACGATTAAAATTGATAGAAGAGTTTCTGGTTGCTTGTGTAGTGGTTGGTTGCGTGTCATGCTCGTTTTTTATCTAAGCTTGTGGCCCCGGATGAATTAGCTGCACTTTAACAATGAAACAATGTTTAAAACCACGTTCTAATACAAAAAACTTTGTCCTTGAAACTCGAAGTTTTGTGCTTGAAAAGTGCTTAAAAAGTCCTTGAATTTTGTAACGAGAAAGTAGCACGAACCCTGGTAACAGCAACTAAAAATGTTTTAAAAGCTATCAAACTCGTCCCTTTTTAAACTTTACTAGTTTTTTTTATAGTAAAGAGTTGTTTCAGTTCGATATTCTTAAACAAAAATTACTTAACTTTTATGCTAAGTTGAGAGCGCATGCAGTTACGCACGTTCACTATTCATATTAATGTTATAGAGCACTAACAATAACGACCAGCGATAAATAAAAATGCCTTGGTAAACTCGTTTACAATTTCGACTTTAAAAAAAACTATAACGTTTTAAAGCTTGTTTGTAATTTTAGAGCCAGCCAAAATGAATTAAGATAGAATTTGTTTAGCTGATATCGTTTAGAGCTATTTTGTTCGCAATTTGGATAAATCAGTTTTAACGGCACTATTATTGAATTAATGGTTGATAAAACAAACTATTATGAATGGCACTATTGTTGTTTTATCTTTATTTTTACTTTTTTTTTTTTTTTTAATTTAAATTTTATTTTTACTATTCTTTATCTTTATTTTTATTATTACGGCACTATTGTTGTTTTATCTTTATTTTTATTTTTTTGATTAAGAAGAGATAATCTGCACTTAAAGGGGCTGGAAAATGTTTTATGCCTTCATATTCAATAACGATTATGAACTAAGAAAAATTGATATGACTATAATACGACAGCAAGTAAAACCCGGAAAGCCAAAGACCATAAACCAAAGATCACAATGAGCATGGAAAAAAATGACGTCAGACGTTGCTATGACAACATCAGAACCCTTAGTATGCCATCAAAAATGTTCATTCAAAAAATCATCACTCAATCATAACTCAGAAACCAAATGGTGAATTTTTTTTTTAAAAACGGAATACTTAAACTTTGTATCAAAATCTTCTTTTTGAGAAGAAAAGGAAAAAACTGTTAGAGGAATTTTGCAAAAATCAATAAAATTTGTTTGGAATAGTTCCCTCTTACATAATTTTTTTAAATTTTTCCTTAAGTTTTTGAAAACATAAACTAAAGCCATATGCAAAATTTGAAAGGATTTAGACCGCAGAGATTTTAATTTTTTCTGTTATATTAAAGAATATTAAAATTTATAGAGCGTGCATGCTCAAGAAAAACCGTTTTGAGCCTCCTTAAGCTTTCAAAAATGTAAACAGTAGAAGTGGCATTCTTTGGGTATAGGCCGGGTGAAGGCATGAATGTGGTAGATAAATGCCTGTGTTTAAAGGCTACGTTTAAACGGTACAGGATGAATTTTTAACAGTCAAAAGTTATAAGTTTAACATACGCAGAATTTCGCTTTGAGTTCTACTATATGACTCCAGAGAATATTCTGAAAATAAACTCGTAATTAATAATAGCTATGCAAGCAAACAAAAGAAGTATTTAGATTGTCTAAAGTGTTTTTGATTTTGAAAATCTTGCTTTTACCTTGTCTTTGATTGCGTCCATTTTGGGGGAGAATTTCCACTCTTTACCCCACTAGAACTTTTGACCAGCCCTTCTTTGGCAACTAGGATTGCATGGATTATTAGCATTACTATCGGTCAATTTGATAAAATTAAGTTAAAGCAAAGTAAATTATATCCTATAATAGTTTGGATTACCTGTGCAGGTGTTGAATCCATCTCCTTCGAATCTAGACTTACACATTCATTTATACGAACCAATGGAGTTGCTACATTCAGCATTGTGATGACATGCGCTATGCAGTTTGCAGAATTGATGTCTTGCACCCCTACAACACATTCATCTATGTCTGTGGCAGAAGAAAGATAGGTTATAATATGATTAATTGAAATTATTCAAGCCTCGTACACTAAAATAGGTTTATGTCCAAAGAGTGATCAAATAGTATGATCACTTGTACTCATAGTACTCGGTTGATACAGAGTTTTGGGTATTCCCATTTAATTATTGACCTAGGATGATGCGGAATGATTAGCAACATAATCCGCATTTTTCTCACAAAAATTATTAATGCACTACATTTGTTCCTCACGCAATATTATAAGGCAACGTAATATTAATAGTTCCTCCTCTCAGTTGAACTACAAATTTACATTTTGAGTTTACTTTAAGATCAAGGAATTATAGCTCTACACATTTATAGGTTAACACCCTCGCTTAACCCTCCCTTAACCAACAGGTTAAGCACATCAACCTCAGAATAACACAATTGTTCTATTCAACTCCCTTTGTATTTCTGAAGATTCGAAAACGTTTTGTCAAAACATTTCAAATAAAGGCCTCAGTTTACAAAGCGTTACATTACGTCCTCCATCAGTTTATTACATGTTTAAAGCCAACATTATTACCATGGTAATATTAGACCATGTTTAAAGCCAACATTATTTACCATGGTAATATAAGACCATGTTTAAAGCCAACATTATTCACATGGTAATATAAGACCATGTTTAAAGCCAACATTATTATTACCATGGTAATATTAGACCATGTTTAAAGCCAACATTATTATTACCATGGTAATATTAGACCATGTTTAAAGCCAACATTATTATTACCATGGTAATATTAGACCATGTTTAAAGCCAACATTATTATTACCATGGTAATATTAGACCATGTTTAAAGCCAACATTATTACCATGGTAATATTAGACCATGTTTAAAGCCAACATTATAACCATGGTAATATTAGACCATGTTTAAAGCCAACATTATTATTACCATGGTAATATTAGACCATGTTTAAAGCCAACATTATTACCATGGTAATATTAGACCATGTTTAAAGCCAATATTATTACCATGGTAATATTAGACCATGTTTAAAGCCAACATTATTATTACCATGGTAATATTAGACCAGTTTAAAGCCAACATTATTACCATGGTAATATTAGACCATGTTTAAAGCCAACATTATTACCATGGTAATATTAGACCATGTTTAAAGCCAACATTATTATTACCATGGTAATATTAGACCATGTTTAAAGCCAACATTATTATTACCATGGTAATATTAGACCATGTTTAAAGCCAAGGGGGTCGGTTTCCGCGCCTTGGGTCCATGCGTCAAATTCTTCATCGTTAATGTCGACTTGACCTTCTTCGGTAAGGGGGTCAAAATCCGTTCCTTCTACTTCCATTATATATGATAAGCTCAAAGTTAAATCCCAACGTATTACCTAAGCAGGTTGGCGGACTGAAAGCAGAACGCACCTTTCACCGGGTCACATTCACGCCTTCTAGCGCAAAGCCGGGGGAGACGCTGTATGTAGGCGTACCCCGCCTAACGGATAACCTAGTCTTAGTTCCTGGCACCTTGGCGTTAAGGTTCGACCTAGCGGTGCAGTCAAGCCCCACAGATGAAAGGATTATCGTTAACAACGTGGGTCGCAACATTGTTTCTAAGATGCGCGTAAAGTTCGCCGGGGAATCGCTATTAGATTTGAATAGGTACGATCTGTATACCACGTACAAAGACTTATGGTTAACGGCATTTGACCGCGCGCAAAGGATAGAACAAGGAATTGGTAGTGTCATTCTACGTAAGGTCCGCACACCTACGAAAACGCAACCTACTGACGGCAGCGGAGAAACCGCAGTGGCAGACGCAAAGCGAATAAAGACCGCCTATGGTAGCAAGTATGTCATACCATTAGACTTTGAAGTGATTACGAATCACGGTGTGTATTACCCAAGACAGTTATCCGAGCTACAATTTGAAGTAACTTTAGCAGATGCTAATAACATCATTGGTGGGCTAAGCACTGCACTTACCACAACAACCCCATACTCTATTACCAACTTAGAGCTACAGTACGAAACGGTGTACAGCGAAGAGCTGGCCCGTAGCGCTGGCATGGAATACAGCTCCGGGAAGGCATTCTTATACGACCACGTAGTAATGTACAAGACATTTAGCTTCTTGGATAAGACGGATGAGGTTATCAACCAAAGCATTAACCTCCCCCGAAGAAGTCTTACGGGGTTGATGTTGGTGTTTGCTAAGCCCTACGAGGCCGGTAAGCGTGACTCCGAAGACTTTCACAACCCCAACATTACTAACGTAGGGGTCAACATAAACGGCGTTCCAAACAAGGTCTACTCCCAGGGGATAAAGCCCGCAGACGTGTACAGAGAGGCCATGCGCAAGTTTGGCGACCAAATTAGCCCCGAGGAATTCTTTAAGGATAAGTATGCGCTGTGGATTGACATGCGCACCATTAACGACGAAGACCTACATGGTCAGGGTTTACGTCTAGTAAATACGCAGGATGGCATAACATTGGAGATCAAACGCACCAAAAACGCCAGTGCGGGCGACGGCGATAAGATAAACTGCTACGTCTTCGTGGTGTCTGACGCGCAACTGAGCGTAGAAATGAATCAGCTAAAGAGCGTTGCCTATTGATTCGTTTGCTGCGCTCACTCATCCTAGTGTCTAGGATATTTTTGATAAAAAATATCGTTGGTATAATATGCTTCACGTATTCGAAAATAACGACACGAAACTGCAATGCGTAATGCAAGGCGACAAACCGTATTTTAAGGCAAGGGAGGTGGCTGCCGCGTTGGGTTACGAAAAGCCAAGGAACGCAGTTAGAGAACACGTTTCCGAAAAGTACCAAAAAAGATTGGGTGAGCTAAAGGGGGCCCTAAGTCAGGGCGCCCTTGTCAACGCCCAACCAAATGCCGTATTTATAGCTGAGCCGGGGTTGTATGAATTGATATTTAGCTCTAAGCTGCCTAAAGCCGTGGAATTCCGCGATTGGGTCTTTGAGGACGTCTTACCAACGCTAAGAAAGGTGGGGCGGTTCGAATGCCCAAACAAGTTGGTATTCAAAATAGAAAACGAATTTGACCTGCATAGAAAGGTCGTAGATTACATACGCCGGTTTTACCCTCAGATGCTCATAGCACCCGGACTTGGTGAACTACAGGATTCGGATAGCAAACGCATAAAGTGTTGGCAGAAGGGTTACCAACGTGGTCAGCCGGACCTTTTGATACTAAATGCGCACCTGCGTTATCGTGGGCTTTGTATCGAATTAAAGACCCCAAAAGGAAACGGCATGTTATCTGCAGATCAACGCAGGGTAATCTCGCAGTACGAAGCTAACGGATATCTAACAATGGTTAGCAGCGACTACGACGTCATTTGCCGTGCGATAAGCACCTACGCGGACGGCATTCGCATACCCTGTAAGTGGTGTCGTAAGCGCTTTAAGTCCTTAGAAACGCGCTCAACGCACTTAAAGATATTTCATAGGTATAATGACGGTAATTAAACAAATTCACTGGCGCGATTTAACGCACGGCATCGCATACGAAATAAAAAATTACATCGTCTTCGAAGACATCAACCGCCTACGGTTAGTCCTCAAAGACCACGACGGCGTGGAGTACTCGCTGTGGGCGCCCGACTGCGTACGCTATGTAATTCAAGGCGAGGAATTCACCCACCTGCGATCACATGGTAAGCATGACGGCCGTTGGAAGTTCGACATCGAACGTAGGGTTAGTCAGTCTCCGCTCTGCAGCTGAATAAAGCGTCGGCAACCGTCCTGTGCGCTTTAGGATCGGCGCGACACCAGTGGTCGGTAAAGTCGCATCCTAAGTAGGTGCGGCGGCAGTAGAGGCAGTCGTACCTTTCCTCTGCGAAGAGGACTGCTTTTTTTTAACGATTTTCTGCGGCTGGTCCGCGCGCTCTTGGATAACTTCCCGGATGACTTCACGGACTTCAGGAATTATACAGTCGTTGGATGCTTCGCATGTGATACAGTCCATATATTGAAAGGGTGATTAGGAATCCTCCCAGAAATGCCACAAAGTAGGCTACCATATGCCTTTAAAAGGGGTCCTTATTTTTATTTATTATTATTAGATTATGCAAGCGCCCTTAAAAGGGGTCCTTATTTTTATTTGTTATTATTAAATATCCTTCATTATTCTTAATAATAATAAATAAAAATAAGGATGGGATTTGAGACTCTTTGCGCAAACCCTACCTTACTATCTTAAGCCGCCTACTAATCATTACGGGCTTTCCTTGCCGCCTCATTGCCGGCATGCCAAGCTTCGAAGCGATCTAAGTACTCTTTAAAGCCGCCTTGGCCGTCGTAGAGGCACTCCCAAATATGTTGGTCACTTCTTTGACAGCCGCAGCGCTCACAAAGCGCCTCCCAATGTTCCCTGTTTTCCCACCTTACGCCTTCGACGCAGTCAAACTCCGCAAAGCGCTGGTCAATTTCCTTCTTCCGGCGCGTTAACTTCCTTTGGGTTTCCTTTGGGCAACATCGTGCAGCAACGTCGCCGTGCTCCTCGCAAGCCACGCTCAGCAGGTCGTAATTGCCGCGGCACCGATGTCGATGCCATTCGTCGTTCTTGTCCTCCTCACAGCGCTCACATACGTTCTTTAGGCAAATGCGGTTATCCACGTGGCAATCCAACATCTGCGCGCTGCTAAAGAGGCGATTACACTCCTTACAACGCCTTTCGCGTGCCTTCTTAGCGCACACCTTCTTTTCAACGTGGTATTTTAACATTTGCTTGCTGCTGAACTCCTTGTTACACCGCTCACACTCCATATATAATAAGGATTTAATAACCCTTATATGGGATACCGCATAAAGTCCTTAATGGACTCTTTTGCCCAGCCCGCCATCGTCAAGAGCGCACCAAACCTTTCTGCGCGCTTCAGGCCGCACATTTCATCGTACAACTCCTGCACGCGCTCTTTCAAACGGTCTATCTCCTCCCTTTGCATTTCTATGGTGTCTCTTTTATCTTTTGCGTCGGCGACAATTCTTTGCACTGCTTCCACTGGCTCCATATATATCAGGGAACAAGTTCCCTTCGAGAAAAGGCAACTAGTGAAAATCCCTGTGATTTTCTAAAATATAAATGAACCCAGATCACATGCCTTGTAACGCTCTGATAGTAGGACCCACCGGCTGCGGAAAGACCCAATTCGTGGTAGAGCAGCTATTAGGACCCTTTAGATACCGCTTCGACTACATCGTACTATTATGCCCCACCTACGTGAATAACCGCACCTGGACGGGCATAGGAGTGAAAGATGACGACTTCTTCGTAGATATCTTAGACCCTAACGAGTTATCTGGGCATCTTAAGTTCTGGCACAAACAATTCCCCAAGAATACGCAAACCCTCCTCATATTGGATGACATCGCCTGCGGGGATGACGTAAAAAGACGCACCTCCGAATTAGTGAAGCTCGCTTTCAGCGGTAGACACGACAATATCAGCGTTTGGTTGCTCTCGCAGCAGCTTACCAGTGTCTCTAAGCCTTTTAGGGAAAACATAGGTTCGCTTGTCGTATTTTATACTCCGAGCAAGTCTGACCTAGAAACCATCTTAAGCGACTACGGCGGCGAAATAAGCAAGGAACAGTTGCATGAATACATGCGGCATCTAAAGACGCACCAACATTCCAAGATGATCTTCTCTTTGAGGTTTCCGTATTCCATAAAGATCTGCGATCTTTAATATATATGGATATCGAGCAGCTCTTAGATGAAGTCCCCACGCAGTTAGATGAAAGTAACCTCAAGGAACAACTTAACATCCTTGTGTCTTCTGGGAAGTGTAAAGAAATGATAGGCAAGGAACTTACCCATGAGCAGGTTAATAAGTTGTCAGAAGAGGAGGTTAAGAAGTTCCATAAGAGGTATGAGGCTGCCCTTGCAAGTAAGACCACGGACGCCGTAGCAGACTCCGCTATCCGACTTGCGACTAAATTGCTTGGACTTGCGCTGCCCATAGACGACGTGGAGCAACTGCGGAAGGACATTAGCGAGGACTATGTCATCGCCCAAGAACTTAAGATAACCTGTGGGTGGTTGTCCTTGAAGTGCGGTAAGTTAATGGCAGTCGCCTCTGCGGCACTTCACGTAGCTCAGCATGTCGACCTGAAGGAACTTACGACATCTTGGAAAGACTTCAAGAAGGACAGAGAAGTCGAAAAGGTCTTCCAGGCGGCACTTGCTGAGGTACCTGATCACTTAGTCAAGTCGTCCTCAGGAATTACCCAGGTCGCCTCAAGTACTTAGTCAAGTCCTATTAAGTTACTTATCAAGTCCTTCTCAAGTACTTGCTCAGGTTACCTTAAGTTACTTATCAAGTCCTTCAAGTCCTTAGATATAAATGGAACCAGAGTCGAAGGTAGAGCAGCCCCAAGAGGAGCAACGAATCACCAAGGCTAAATCCCCAGGCAGAGTTGCCGCGGGAAAGAAGCTCGCGGAGATGAATAGGAAGAACAAAGCCAAAAAAGAAGAAAAGGTGGAGGAAAGAGAAGAGGAATCCTTTATTAATCCTGGGTACGTCATCGGCGCGTTAGGAGTCATCATAGCTGCAGGCAGCCTTTACTTACAATGGCGGGCAACGAAAAAGGTAGAACCACCAACATATCACGCGCCCGTGCACGCACCTGTGGAGCCGGCTGTTAGAAAAAGTAAGATCCCTGAAATGGAGTAATAACCTTCTCGCTTTGTAATATAATGTCGACCGCGTTGTTGAAAACTGTTGAAGAAGCAGCTATTATTACTTCCATCGTTGCGGGTATTGGTTGGGTAGGTAAGAAAGTGCTCAAAGAAGACTTTACTGAAGACCCAAGCAAGAGCTTCGCTAATTTTGCTAAAATGACCGCTGCCGTAGGCGGGGCTATCATGGTAAAGGATTACCTACGGAAGGAAAAGTACCTGCCAACGACGTAACTCGTGAAAATCTCTGTGATTTTCTAATATATAATGGCTAGCGTGGTCGCAGGTGGAGTTATTGCAGCCTTAGCATTCACTGGAGCTAATTATGGTGGTCAGTATTTGGATAGATTAGTCAGAGGCGACAAAAGCGGAGATTTAACCGCCGAAAGGAAGAGGCACGACTTAGCGCTGGAGAAATATCAGCGAGACGTGGCGGCTTGGAATGAAAAAAGACAAGCTTACAGGGATTGGTTGGACAAGAACTACCAAGACAAGATGCAGGCGGATAAGAACTTCGAAAACACGGACTACGCCTTTAAGCTCTATGCGCAAGCACACCCCGCGGCATCGATGGGATTGAGAAAGCCCCAGTTTAAGGATTACTACCAGCCTTCTTAGAAACAAAAAGATAGCGAGTTGGTCTTCGTAGGAGTCGCAGGGCTGGCGGGAGGCGTAGCTTTGGCGTATCTGCTCTAACGAAGGAAACTGTGTTTCCTGAAATATATGATCGTCTTTTTGGAAAGCGATAAAAATAACTTTACCACTTATTTGAATCCCCCCATTAAAGCCCATAAGGTTAGGCTGGTTAGTTGCTCTTTGTACAATTCTTGGTATAATTTAGTCAATGCCTTGGTCACTGAGCATAAAGGCGGCGGCAATTATCAAGGCGTAATGCTGCCCGATGGACATTACACACCAATCACACTGGCCAAGGAATTAGCAAAACACGGTTATACTCTCACCACGGGATTGCCGCACGAAATGACCCTCAAACATAATATGCCAAACTATTCAGTAACTTTTGGAAAGCTTGACCCATTGGGATCTTTATTATGTGCCTCGGGCAAGACAATTACCGACACAGCCATACCCGTGAAATGGAAAGTCGCATCCTCTTACGAAGTCTATTGCGACTTGGTCCATAGTTACAACAATGGAGAAAAGTCTTCTCTTATGTCCAAGTTTCTACCCAAAGGTAATCCATTTGACCCAGTAGAATACACTCCCATTTCTTTGAGCTATGACTTGTCTAATTTGGTAGAAAGCATAAACATCACCATTAAGGTGGACGGAAAGACGGTGGATTTCAACGGGCGAAAGATCAATCTTGTTTTGGAATTCATATAATGGGCCGAACAGAGGACAAACTCAAAAGGATTTACTATGGACCCGAAGGCTATTGGAAAGGAGCGTCGGCTATCAAGAAACTC
Source organism: Actinia tenebrosa (assembly GCF_029948245.1). Lineage (NCBI taxonomy): Eukaryota > Metazoa > Cnidaria > Anthozoa > Actiniaria > Actiniidae > Actinia > Actinia tenebrosa. The sequence continues at coordinate 21,806,179 of NW_028292581.1, forward strand.
GCGACCGCGGCCAGGGTATCAGAAGAAACGGTTAAGAACTGGCTAAGAAAACAAACCCTCTGGCAGGTTTATCTTCCCGTGCCTAAGTACATTCCCAGGCCCAGCTTCACCGTAAATGCCCCCAATGAAGTTCATCAGGCAGATTTGCTTTTCTTACCGCACGACAAGGTAAGAAGAAAGACCTATAGGTACGCTTTGACCGTAGTTGATATCGCAAGCAGATACAAGGACACCGAACCCATAACCAGCAAGGATTCTGGAGAAGTCGCAGAAGCCCTAGGTAGGATTTATAAGCGCGTTTTGAAATGGCCTAAGCTGCTGCAAGTGGATGCGGGGACGGAGTTCATGGGCGTGGTTACTAAGACCCTGAAAGACCACAGCACTAAGATTAGGAGAGCCGAAGCAGAGTACCACAGGGGTCAGAGCATCGTCGAAAGATTTAATAAGACCCTGGCCGAGCGCCTCTGGGTACCAGTATTGGAAAGAGCTGGAAGATCCCTCCAAACGCAACAGGGAATGGACCCAGAGGCTCCCCCAGGTCGTCGCGGCTTTGAACAACGAGGCGGCCAGGGCTACGGGAATGAAACCCAAGGATGCCATAAAAAAGAAACACGTGGAACACAAGTCCTACGTCAGAAGTTCGAGGGCGGTCGGACTGAAGGAAAAAAAGCTACCCCGCAACATAGTGGTCAGATACCTCTATCAGCCGGGGGAACTCGAAGGTGGCAGTAAGAGAGCCACGGATCCTAACTGGTCTCTGGAAACGTATGAGATTTCGAAGTCCGTCACCAAGGAAGGGCAACCCGTGTTGTATTACCTAAATGGCCCAAGTCGTGGATTTGTCAAGGAAGAGTTGCTCATAGTCCCCAAAGACTCAGAGTAGTGCTGCTCCACGCGCCCGATTACACTCTAGGCATGTCAGTCTTACGTTGCCTCTGCAATGGCCGCGTTTATTATTTATACGATCCACGGAGAACTGCTGATCGTCATTCGGGTCAAACCTCCATAGTAGAGGTATGTTACATTTGGCACACCTTGCCCCTTTCTTATAGACGTCGTCCACGCATAGGTCGAACGTCATATTTTTTTCTTCGTCGTGCCGCTTGTAGCGAAGGAGTTTCTTAGCAATGTTTTCTTTGGCTACGTCCTCTGGCGTCTTATCGTAGCGCAGTTGCGGCCCCCAGGCTCTTTTTAACTGTTTGGCATATTCTACGCGGCTTACGGCGGTGTAGATAAGGTTGCTCCAACACAGCCGCTGGTCTATGATCCATAAGGTTTCTTTTATGGTAAGCCCTTGTGCGCTGTGGACTGTCATGCAATAGCCCAAGCGCCAGTCTGGATGGGAGGTAATTCTTTCCACCTTTTCTATGGGTACCCAGGCTTTATCGTGCGTTACTGCGTTCTGCAGTTGGATGTCGGTACCCGGTACCCAGACGTCTCTTTTTTGCATGCGGGTGTCGTGGGGTTTGTAGCAAACAGGTACGGGATGCGTAGGGAAGCGCTCTCGGTGTATATTTAGCAAATCCTTTTGTATGCGAGACTGTGCTGCGCGTTTGCTGCTCAGCACCAGATCCTTTGGATGCCATGTGTAAAGGAAGTCCTCGTATTTCTTCGCTCGTACGCGTTTGCGCAGTGTTTTGCATTGCTCAGCGTCACTGAGGCCCCTCAATTCCGCTTTCAGGTTTCTTATTTGATCCTTGCTGCGGTAGTCGGTGTTAATTTCTTCAGAGTAGTCTACGAACGCCTTTAGCCATTCGTGGGGCATTTCTCCGGATATTGGAGGAGGCTGGCAGGGATCTCCGGCGAATATTACTTGACATTTCCCGCGAAGGAACTCTACGAACTCCTGCAGGATTTCCAAAGGCACGGTGCAAATCTCATCCCAAAGTATCACCGGAGGTATGTCATGGATGGCCTCTGGTACCCATTTTTGTCCATTCCAACGGAAGAAGCTGTGGTAGGTCTGCGCGTCGCGGCCCATTTCGCAGAGTTCTCGTTCCAAACGATGCGTTGGCGTTAGCACCTTTATCTTAGGAAAGAGTTCTAACACACGCGTCGTCTTACCGCTGCCGCCGGTACCATAGAGGTAAGAGAAGCGTTGGTAGGAAATAGGGTCCACAACTGAGGGCAGTGGCTCTTCCGTCGGCGTAATGGAACCGCGGGTGTGTTCTCCGTGATATTCTACACGTGCCCTCCAAGCTTTTATCTCCTCATCTTTAACGCGCCATTGGCCACTTTCTGCGAGTTCATCGGCAGTGTAGAATTCCTTCATCTTTTCCAATACGTGCGGTTTCACGTACAAGGAATCCGTGGCTACGCGTGGAATGTCTTCTTTGTCAAACCGCAGGAGCATCGCGAGAAGGTTAATGTGCGCGTAGGCAAGCATGCTGGCACGCAGATGGTAATACTGCGGCCGATGGTCCTGGTAGTAACACAAAGCATTCCATTTGCGTTCTTTTTGCTCGGCTTCTATGAAATAGTCCCACTTCTCCACGGACACCATGGTTCCTTGGTCATGGGCACGTTTTATGAGGAAACTCAACTCACCTTCGTCTGTTATTAAGCGCCGTTGCATGTGTTTTTCTCCCTCCTTAGCGCCCTGGGTGAATTTACCTATGACAATTCGGGCCGTAGGGTTATGCTCTGGTAACCATTTGGTAAAGGCGCTGTGACAAAGTATGGCTTCATGCGCTGTGTATTTTAAAAGCTTGCGCTCTTCAAAGAACTTCAATAGGGGTATGGGTATCCATTCTTTCTCTTGTAGATGCTTCCCGTACCACGCGTAAATTATGGGATGTAAGTCTTTAGCCAACTTCCAAGACGTTAATCGTACGAATCCAGTTGCTGGGGCGTCGTAGTGACCGTCTAACGAAACGCGGAAGAATTGGGAGTCTGGATGTCCGTAACGGTCGTAATATTCCTTACAATCCCCTAGACCTTTAAAACTTGCAGGGTAACAGTGTTTCATATCCAGAGACACGTACTCGTCTTCGTCGTACTCCATGTTCCAAAGACCACCGTGACCATGCTCTACACAGGCTTTGGCTATGTCTCCGAACTCTTTTGGGGTAGGTTTCCACCCATTCCTCTTCTTGGCCGCCAAGAAGTCCAAACTACGAGAGCTGAGGACCTCGTCTGAGAAGTCCTCACCAAGGGATTCACATGCACTTTGTATGCGCAGGTGTTCCATTTCCGGTCGGTATAAAGTACCATCTTGGGTCATAAACTGACTTCCCTCCGCGTCCATTAACCATATGGAATTCTCATGAACTAATTCTGTCAATGGTGACTTCTTATACACCTTTGTCTCCTTCTTTTTAGGAAACCTTAACTCTCTCCATGCGTGTGCGTTGTGCTGATAAATGACTATAGGAGCACCTCTGCCTCCGTATTTGTGCGTTCCTGGGTAAATAAAGCCGTCGGTAATGTCTTTCACGTGTATGCGCCTTTCTAACGCAGTTTCTAACTTCTTGATGTTGTCAATAGTTGCTCCAGCCCTACGAGTAGCATCTTCCCATCTCTGGATGGCTTCTCTTCTTTTTAGGGTAAGTTTACCGCCCCGAGAGGAATCTTCGAAGAACTCTCTTACTAACTTCCCTACGCAGTTGCCGGGATGTCGCATTGGTTTAAGCTTCTTAACGTCTGGTTTCTTAATCTCGTACGCGCCGTAAATTACTACAGTAACCGGGTATGCGACCTCGTAGAACAGTATGTCTATTCCTTCAAGTGCTCCGGGCCTGGTGTCTTTATTCAGCACAAACAGGTTTTGCTTACCTGACGCCCGTATTGGATTGCGCCCCTTTTCTATCATCCACTCACCGTCTAAATACTTTATAAATGTTAACTCCAAACGGTATTCACCTTCAGGCATCAAATTGATTATCCTTTCTGCTCTTTCATATGTCATTGTCTCGTCCGTATCGCCCTCCATAAACGTTGTAAAGGCAAAGTCAGCATCCAGGCGATCCAACACCTGAGTTCTCAGTTTGCGCACAGTTTTATTTCTAATGCTCGTGATGGCGTCCATCTATATGTAAAGGATATCTTAACCTCCATTTACGGTACCCATCGTTTCGACAACTAGCAGCAGTAAGGGAATCAGCGCGCGGGTAATACCCGACTCGGACGCTGTTACGTGAGCACGGGGAATATCCGTGTAATTCCGAGGGGTGACCGCGAGTCCCCCTTACTGCTGCTCGTTAGGTTTCGTTGGTTACACATCTGTCATCGCTGAGTAAACAAATTGCCACCGTACCTCCTTTCACTTTAATCCTATTACACGAGCAGACGAGGGAACAATAGATTGGCCTTTCTTTTCCTACCCCTGTTTATTTTTGGTTATTCTAGGGGATTTGGATTAACTTATTAACCGACGCGTACGCTAACGTAAGCGGTCACGGGGCAGGTATAAGATACAGTAGTTCGTTACATACGATTGGACCGTTGGTCACAGCAATATTTTTGGCGTATATAGACGGGAAAACTGAACAAATCAAGCCAGCACATAACAGAACAGATAAGTAACAGTTTAAACAGTTTCTAACGGCTAAAAAACACCAACATAATGGAGTCTAACGGCTAAAAAACCACCAATTTTTGCCCTAGCGCCCTTGGTAATAACATAGTTTCTCTGATAAACTGAATAGAGAAGGTGCCTGATGACACTTGATACAGAACTGATATAAATGTTTGTGGAATGTTATATGGAATCTTCAAGGGCGGATCCAGGTCTTGCCCAAACTAGGCACTAAATAGTAACTGTACTAAATAGGTTAAACAGGGAAATCACTACTATAAATCAACAATTATAGCCTTCATACGTTTATTCGGGTAAAATGTCCATGTATATTCTAATACTCGATACCGAATAAAATGGTCTGTCTGTCCAGGGGGGCAAAGGGGTCATTGCATCAAAGTAACAGAAGTAGTCGACAAGAAATGAAAGAAAAATAACGAAAATACATTTTTTAAACATTTTAGAGAAAAAAGGTTCATCCCAGATAAAGTCATTCTCATTCATTCTCTATCAATGCAAGGGCAATTACTGTTATTCTACTTACTTGTTGTTACTTCTGTTGCTGCTCTTTCGGCTGCTACTGTTGGTTTAAAAATACAGGGTTAATGACTTTTCTTTTTACTCTAGCAAAACCGAGCTATGACACATATAGTGATTTATCAATGCAAAGGCAAATACTGTTATTCTACTTACTTGTTGCTTCCTCTGCTGCAATAGTTGCAGCTGCAGCGGCCGCTCGAAGCGCTTCTGCTGCAGCCGCATATGCCAATGCAGATTCTGCTCTTGCTGCTGCTGCTGCTGCTGTTGCTGCCCTTTGAGCAATCGACGTCAATTGGGGCACGCTGCAAAAAATCACAACAATAACTTAAAAAGAGTAATGAAAATCGAATCTATTCATTAATTTTTCATGTGAACCAATATATTGTTTGGGGCAGGCCATACGTATTGGTGCTATCCCGCTGTAAACACAGGAAAGACAAATTAGCACTGTCATATCTATTATTTATCAATTGACTGAATTGCTCATCATCATCGAGGTTAATATATAGTTATTAACCATTTTTTTAAAGTCAAATATATCAACATTTGATAGAAAACCTTCTCAATTTAACTGTTACTTATTACCAAGAGCTCTATATATGACCAGCTTGGTCATGAGTAGTATATTTATTCTTTGATTGCACGTTACGTCATCGCGGCCTCTCGGGGGAGCGTTGGTGCCATTAGGCCACACGTATCCGCAAATTTTACGAAAACGGATACGTGTGGACGGTGAAAACGATTCGAATACGCTGCGTGTGTTTGCAAACATTTTCGTATCCGCAAAAAATAATTTGCGGATACAAAACTTTCCGGATACGTGTGGACGGGGCCTTAACAAAATATTTCTTATCCGGCATCCATTGTTATAACGGCACGACAATGGTTGCCATGCTTTTGGTTTTCAACTTTCTTGGAATGCTTGCAATCCATCAATCGCTGCTGATACATCGTTAAGGCTACACTTGCTCACTTACATACCTTTCGTCGACATTTTCTATTTTCTATGTTTTATATCATATTCCTGTAAATTTAATTTAAATAGGTGTTGGTTTAGCCGGAACCGTGAAAGCCAAAATCTCCATTTTAACCAGTGTTTTAAGTAATAAATACTGGACAGAGTGAGTGGCCGTGTTGTATCCGATATGCAAACTTAAGGCGTAACCGAGAGCTTATATTTTGGATACAACACGGACAGGAATACTGTATATTGCTTATCAAACATGTAGGTTAGTTCCTTTGTGTTTCACTAAAATTTTCAAGATAAAAGTGAATCTGTCCAAGAAAATCCAAGTTAAAGTTTATGCAAATTAACACAATTCTGTATCTGATTTACAACACAATTATTCACGGTCGTGATTTCTGTAATGTTTTCCTCACGAATTATTGAGTTTGATAATAGCCGTCATCTGATAATCGTTCAGAATAAGCAACTACTTCTTCATAAACTATTTGTACGTAAAACTATGCATCATATAAGAAAATATTTTCTTTACCAATCATTTCTGGCCATAAGAGGAAAAGGAGATTTTTTTCAGTTTTTCCAGCAAATGTTTTTTTAAATTTTGCGATAAAAATTTCCTTCGTTGTGTAATTGCATGCAGTTTGGAAAGAAGGAAGTGCAGTTTTTTCTCGTCAACTTCTCAGTTTAAAGGTTCAATGACCACCATCTATGCCAAAGTTGTCGTGTGTTTATGTTTTGAAATTTAAATATCTTCCTAATTGCTTACCATAGAGTTAAACCCATGCTATATGTTGTTGTAGTTGCGGATCTTTGCTACTGCGCATCTCGTCTTTTACCGTTTCTTATTGATATTTTATTTAGTCAGTTTGCCGCAATAGCAGTTGTAGACCCACAGGGCTAAACCCTAATAGTCCTCCTCGGCTCGGGCGCGTAATGTCTTCCCATTTCAGACCACGTGTCATTCCATGGGGTATCCTTTCTTTGTTTAACGGTTGCGTTCGGTTGCACATTAGAAGACACATGAATATGGATATCACTCAAAGAATGAATCTCATTATCAAGGGAATGACACGTGGTCTGAAATGAGACAACATTACTCCCTTAAGCCGAGGATGTCAATTGCATGTCAATATCCCTTATAAATTGAGGTACAGAATAACTTATTATAAATTTTACAGGTCTAGAAAAACATGAAAAGGAAAAATAGAACAACCAGAAAAAAGGCACACGAATGTCAACGAATATAGAGTATGGTGGATTGTACTCTAGTAATTTGTTTCATGCTCATTAATAATTCACGAGGAAACCAGCCAATCAATGGTCTATTTTTTGGGTCACATGATGTCTTTGGACTGGATCAAAATTGATTAATTTCAGGAACATATCTGTGCCTTAGTCTTTCAATGCTAAACAAATAACCCCCAAATAATTAATGAGTTTGATGCGCCTCGGACTGGAACTAATTGTGCGGACTTGAAATCACTTCCAGTCCTCATTGTCGACTTTGAAATACTACTTCACAGTACATCTTATATAAAATGTCTTTGAACTGTTTTAAGGTTAGGTGTTTAAAATGCGATGGAAGTTCATTCCAGAGCTTAATCCCTCTCGCGGAAAAAGCTAGGAAGTAAAGTAATTTTGTTTATACCAGCTGGTCAGACGATGGTTATTAGCATCAAAGTTACGGCTTTTAAGGTATGATACCCAAAGATTCAACAATTTGAAAGAAAATACCGAGACATTTTATTTTTATACATATTATAAACCTTATAAGGAATCATTTAATACCACCCTTGTTGTTGCTATGGAAACTGAGCCGCACCCAAAATACACCATTTAGAGGCTCTCGCACTAGCAGCTCTAGCTCTTTATCCATAATGCAATTCAAATTAAGGATATACGTTATGCACAGCCTAATCTGTGCAATGAACCTAAAGCTGTCGTTTAGCTAAAATATTCTTGAGATAAACGACTATAAACAATCAAAAAGGTGCAAAATTCAGGCAACGTACGCCCTCGGTTACAAAGCCTTTATTTGATTTAGCAATGTATTATTATGTACTGTTTAATAAACGAGCAGGAGTGTTTTATCGGGTATAAAACACGAGGCGTAGCCGAGTGGTTTTAGACCCGATAAAACACGATCTGCGAGTTTATTAAACAGCTTAAAAAACTCCAGATGTAAGTTCTCATACTGTACCGAATTCTTTACGAAATGAACCAAGTTTGGTAGAGAAAATCCAAGTTAAAGTTTATGCAAATGAAGACGAATCTATATCAGATATAAAACCTCCTTCATGGTCATGATTTCTATTGTGTTTCCTTCATGAATTATTAATGAGTGTTTTAATGAGTCTTTAGAGGTTCATTGCATTGAGATACAATTAAAAAGAATTCCTGGCAAATCATTTTAGTTGAAGCCGTTTCAACTGGAAAAAGTTTTTGACAATTTTTTAAAATTGTCAATTTTTTGACAGGGGTTGGTAACGTTACCTGACATATAGGGGCGCCTGACATATAGGGGCGATGGGGTGGGGAGGGGTGGTCTAAGAACTACATTACCTTACATATAAGGGCGCCTGACATATAGGGGCGATGGGGAGGGGAGGGGTGGTCTAAGAACTACGTTACCATTTATCCATCCATCCATTCGTTTATTTCTTATTCATTCATTCGTCCGTACGTCCATCCGTCCGTCCGTTTGTTTGCTTATTTGTTTATTTATTTGTTTATTGATTTATTCCTTCCTTCCTTCATTTATTTATTTACTTGTGAGCCCCTATATGTCAGGCGCCGCTATATGTAAGGTAACGTAGTTCTTAGACCACCCCTCCCCTCCCCATCGCCCCTATATGTCAGGCGCCCCTATATGTAAGGCGTCCCTATATGTCAGGTAACGTTACCAAGCTTACTGAATTTTTTGGGGTATCATACCACGTTAAGCGTTGTTTTAAAAAATTCTTCAAATGATGTTATACTTTGACTAACTTTTTATAACTCGACAAATTTTACGTAATTTCAGGCAAATTTCTTAAGTTCCAAAATCAATTCAAACAAGGTTTTAAGGTCCCTGGAGATTACAAAAACAATTTCACAAGTTTCAAAGGAATGTATAAAGTCATTAGAAACTAGGTGTGCGCGGACCGGAATTGAGATTTTGTATGAAAATTTGAGATTTTCACGGTTACAACTCTTTTATAATTACGGTGGCTTCTTGGCATTCAAAGCTTTGAATATTAATCTTTCCTTGTAAGAAATAAAAATACTATGCCACGCTGTGGATCATACCTTATTATCGAGATATTTATAACAAGGTTTCGAGGTGCCTAATGGAGTACGTTTTTGCTTCTACAATTTAGTTTGAAGCTTATTTACAACTCGTTAAATTAAATAAATTTTATAAGTTAAAATGTTCTTTAGGCGTTTTGGCCGATGAAATGCCTTGCTTTCCACATATATTGGAACAAAATCCGATGCGAATAATTGGAATAACCCCTATTACGATTTTTTTTTTTTTTTTTACATTTATGAAATGTTTCTGTCCGTCACTACCTATTTTGATTTATTCTTTATGAAAAGCGGCATCCTCAAGAGATTTTGAATGTGTAATGAATTCTAAATGTGTAAAGACACAATAATTTGAAGGAAAGACTAAAGCGTATTTTTAAGGACTCTGATGGTCCTTTGCAAGCTCAAATTATATTCAAGCACTTTCCATTTTAATAAGCAATATATCTATTAATATATCTACCGAAACGTTTGCTGGTGCTCTATCTATAAACAAGGTTTGCTCGTACTCACCTCTTGTTTTTGGTCCATAGTTAATCTAATAAAAGAGAATAAGCTAAATTTTAGTATGATATTGGTTATATATACTTGAGAGAAGAAATATGAATAACTCTGCTCAATTTACCGACGCGAAAGCAGAGAAGTAAGGAGTTTTTGTTACAAAGAATACATACCTACTTTATCCTACTTTGACTGTGCTCTTTACTTTATCAAGAAGAACTGTACACTTTGACTGTTGGACAAGCTTATATATATATATATACGAGCGACAAATCGCACCTTCTAATTGGCTAACAGGATTTCGAATTGAACGTCACAAATCATGAAGAATTGTGGGTAAATATGAAACTAAAGTAAACTATAGAAGAATGTTATCAATGAACATCACTGAAATTCCTAATCCTGTTAACCAATCAGAAGGCGCGATTTATGCAATCATTTTTGCTGCAAGACCAAAGAAATGCGGCTTATTCATTAATTGGACTGACTCTTAGTCCCAACAGGATTAATGAACGCTTTGCAGCTTTTGACTAACCCACTCTTTTGTCTTTTGATTGTTTCTTTCGTTTCCATGCCCACCTTGTTCTCATTGGTTTATTTTGTCTTGTTCTTAGTATACATACAACCTCTCTCTCTGCTCTCTTTAACTTCGAAGGTACTCAGTAAGTTTTTTCATCTAAACTATTGAAGAATATTATCAATGAACATAACTGAAAGTCCTGTTAACCAATTAGAAGGCGCAATTATATATATATATAATTCGAGTTATTAATGTTTCTTCCATCAAGTATTGACCGAATCATACTAAAATTTAGACTATTCTCACTGCATACACAATTAGCGTGTCACGTAGGAATTTAGCAACCCCCCATTTATGGACATTGGAGTTTGCGCAATGCGGGTGTAATGCTTTGCGACCCCTGCATATATAAGCGCCACACCCAGATCTTTGAAACCTTCCGTCGAAAGCTGCCTAAGGAGAGAGTAGAAGATTCACCCCCACCCACCTCCCCTGATGGCGGTTGACGACGCATCGCATGCTCATTGCCAGCAGTCGCGGTCACCTTCCAAATCTTAATTTCCGTGGCTCGGTAATGAGTATGCAGTGAGGGCAATATACTTTATACATTGCTTTTAAACTTGTAAAATTGTTTTTGTAATCTCCAGGGACCTTAAAACCTTGTTTGAATTGATTTTGGAACTTAAGAAATTTGCATGAAATTACGTAATATTTTGTCAGGTTATAAAAAGTTAGTCAAAGTTGTAATATTATTGGAAGAAATTTTGATAACAACGCTAACGTGGTACGATAGCCAAAAAATTGAGAATTTTGAAGAAAATTGTCAAAAACTTTTTCCAGTTGAAATTGCTTCAACTAAAATAATTTGCCAGGAATACTTATTAATTGTGTCTCAGTGCAATGAACCTCTAAAGATTCAATAATAATACATTGCTAAATCACATTAAGGCTTTGTAACCAAGGGCGTACGTTGCCTGAATTTTGCACCTTTTTGATTGTTTAGTTGTTTGTTGTTTATCTCAAGAATATTTTCACCCCTAAAGCAGCCATGAAAAGAGTGCGCGCGGAATAACTATATATTAACCTCGATGATGATGAGCAATTCAGTCAATTGAAGTGAATTGATAAATAATAGATATTACAGTGCTAATTTGTCTTTCCTTTGGTTACAGAATAGGACCAATACACCCACGTATGGCGCCAGTATTATATGGCAGTTATGTACCGTATTATATTCCAATATGAGTCTTCGAGCGGCCAGGTAAATATTCACCATAGTCACTGAGCCTGAGGGGAATAAATGCTTTTAGTACAATTTAAGACTTGAATATCACTGAGGGCCCGTCCACACTATGCCGGGGAAAAATGAATCCGCAACTTTCACATGTGCATCGAAGCTGAAATTGAGCCTGCGGTGCCACCATGTTTCCATGACAATCATAACGTTATCGCATTCAAAAGTTTCGGATACGAAATGTTTTCCGTCCACACTAATACGGCTAGCCGGCGTCTTCAAATTGTTCCACTCTGGAGACCGTATTCGAAAAAATTCGTTTTCGGTGAAGAATTGTGTTTCTTGATTACAGACTCATGTACTCAGGCTTAGCCTCGATTTTGTGAAGAATATTCACATGTTCCAGTCAAGGTCCGTCAAGTTTCAAAGTGTTTGTATTGTTGAAATTGTGCATTCTTTACTCTCCTTTAGTATTTGTGAGTAATTGGACACTGATTTGATTTCAACGCTTCAACCTGATATAGACTGTAACGGTACAATGACCGAAAGGACTTATGGGTCCCGAAAACTTGGACCCAGCGCGCTTTGGGAACCAAAATACTCGTCCACAGTCTCTCTCGTTCCAATATTTTCAAGATGGCGGCGAAGACGAGAGAGACTGTGGACGAGTATTTTGGTTCCCAAAGCACGCTGGGTCCAAGTTTTCGGGACCCATAAGTCCTTTCGGTCATTGTACCGTTACAGTCTCTAAACGTGGAGACGGAACGGACGAGCGAGAGACTGTGGAAGAGTCTAGAATCCCGGTCGCGCGAAACAAGGGGTTATTCCCAAACCAGATTCCGGAACAGATTTTTTGTTGTTGTTGTTTTTTTGTTTCTTGCGTACAGTTAGATATTTTTCTTCTAGCTGAAGAGGTTGCACGATATTTTCTTTGAGGTAAAGTGCTTGCTCAATTGCTTACTATCAATCACGTGCCTTTTTGGAGTTGACTAGGGGGCAACTAGCAAATGTTAAGTCAAAACGTAGGGCTGAAGCCGGTCAAACGACAACGTTTAGTCAAAGGACTGTACATACACTCGAACGCAAAAGATAGTCGCATACAATCAGCATTGAAAAAATTAGAATAGAACAGAATGGATGGAATTAAATTTGGATATGTTTTTATTGATTTTTAACTAATTCTATAAATGTGTTTATTGTCTCTGACTATTTCTGTCCTTGTACTTATATATGTCTCATGGCTGCTTTGCTGGTAGTGAAAAGACATTAACCTTCTGTATTACAACAGCAGCAGGAACCACAGCAGCAGCCACAACGGCAACAACAGCACCAGCACCAGCACCAACCGCAGCAGGAACGACAGCAACAACAACAGCGGCAGCACAAATGACTAGTAAGTGTGGGGATTCACAATTCTATATAATACCGTTACGGAAAGATGGGAGGTTTCGATTATTTTTCTTTTTTCTCTTCAGCTGCATCGGCACATTTAAAAAAGCAAGAGAGGAACTTAAAAAAGTGGCTTTAAAAGCATTATTTAAACTACGTAAAGAAATGGGCAATTCACCATTTTCCATACATTGGTTCATTGGTCAAACACAAAGCGCTCAAGTGAGGCGCCAAGGTACTTTTAAAGGATTATTCGAATTTGAACCTTGCAACCTCGACTGAATGCTTTGTGTTTGACCAGTGAACCGATGTATGGAAAATGGTGAATAATTTTAGAACAGATGTTAGCTTGACGATTAAACTTTATAATTCTCTCATAAAACCTATTTTGTTATATGGCTGTGAAGTGTGGGAAGTGGACACAAGTAAAAATTCTGATTATGCACCAGAAGAACAAATACACATTAAGTTCTGTAAAATGCTACTCGGGGTGAGCAAAACAGCCAGTAACAATGCAAGTCGTGCTGAACTTGGCCAACTTCCTATAAAGGTGAATACCATAATGAGATCAATAAAATTTTGGAAAAAAGCTATTACAAAAAAGAAATCCAACAAAAGTTAACATTTTACGCGATTAAAGATTCTTTACAATCAGCACACACTACCAACTGGACAGAGAAACTAAAAACGATTATAAATAATGGCTAGGATTTAGTTTCATTTGGCAACAGAATTACAAATATGACTTTAGAAAATCACTGGGAAACGATTTTTAAACAATGTAAAGAAAGACTTGAAGATCAGGAAATGCAACTTTGGTTTGGAAAAATCAGTACGCTGTGACAGTGGAAGAAAGGGCTCCCAAAAGAACAAACTAAGAACATATAGGTGCTTTAAAATAGATTACAAGAAAGAAGAATACCTCAGTGAAGTCAGCAATATCAAACACAGAATACGTTTAACAAGACTTAGAATAAGCGACCACCCATTAGAAATCGAAAGTGGCAGATATTCAAAGCCATACGTCAAACCAGAAGAAAGAATATGCAAAATATGCAAACTAGCAGCAGTAAGGGGGACTCGCGGTCAATGTCAAAGATTTACGGGTTTTACAGGCGGTTTAAGGAAGGCGCCGGCAGCGGGAATAAGCCGCGCGACAAGTCCTTACTGCTGCTAGTTGTCGAACCGCAAACGGAGGTTAAAATATCCTTTACATATAGATGGACACCATCACAAGCATTCGAAATAAAACTGTGCGCCGACTGCGAACTCAGGTGTTGGATCGCCTGGATGCTGACTTTGCCTTCACAACATTTATGGAGGGAGATACGGACGAGACGATGACAGAAGAAAGGGCTGAAAGAATAATTAACTTAATACCCGAAGGTAACTACCGGTTGGAGCTAACGTTCATAAAGTATTTAGACGGCGAGTGGATGATAGAAAAGGGGCGCAATCCTATCAGGGCGTCTGGTAAGAAGGACCTGTTTGTCTTAAACGAAAATACACGCCCGGGAGCATTGGTAGGAATAGACATGCTGTTCTACGAGGTTGCTTACCCGGTTACCGTAGTCATTTACGGTGCGTACGAGATAAAGACGCCAGACGTTAAGAAGTTGAAACCGATGCGACATCCCGGTAACTGCGTAGGGAAGTTAGTAAGAGAGTTCTTTGAAGACTCCTCTCGGGGCGGTAAACTGACTTTAAAGAGAAGAGAAGCCATCAGGAAATGGGAAAAAGATACTAATAGGACCGGAGGGTCGATAGATAACATCAAGAAGTTAGAAACGGCGCTGGAGAGGCGAATCCATGTGAAAGATATTACCGACGGCTTCATTTACTCCGGGACGCATAAGTACGGCGGCCGTGGTGCGCCTATCGTAATTTACCAACACAACGGGCATGCGTGGCGAGAACTTAGATTCCCACGAAAAAAAGAAACCAAGGTCTACAAGGAGTCGCCACTTGCAGATTTAATCCACGAGAACTCCGTTTGGCTAATGGATTCAGAAGGAAGTCAGTTTATGACGCAAGACGGTACTCTTTACCGCCCCGAAGTTGAACACCAGCGCATCCAAAGCGCGTGCGAGACCTTAGGAGAAGACTTCTCAGACGAAGTGCTTAGCTCCCGTAGTTTGGACTTTCTGGCTGCCAAGAAAAGAAACGGCTGGAAACCCACGCCGGCAGAGTTCAAAGACGTAGCCAAAGCATGCGTAGAACACGGCCACGGAGGCCTATGGAACATGGAGTACGACGAAGACGAATACGTGTCGCTGGATATGAAACATTGCTATCCTGCCAGTTTCAAAGGCCTCGGCGATTGTAAGGAATATTACGACCGTTACGGACATCCGGACTCCCAGTTCTTCCGCGTGGCTTTAGATGGTAAGTACGATGCGCCAGCTACAGGATTCGTTAGATTGACCAGTTGGAAATTCGCAAAGAACTTGCATCCAATAATCTACGCGTGGTATGGAAAGCACTTGCAGGAGAAGGAATGGATACCCATACCGCTGTTAAAGTTCTTCGAAGAGCGTAAGCTGCTTACCTACGCGGCGCATGAAGCCATACTTTGTCATAGCGCCTTTACACAATGGCTCCCAGAGCACAACCCCACAGCGCGAATTGTTATAGGTAAATTCACACAGGGCGCTAAAGAAGGAGAAAAACATATGCAGCGACGCCTGATAACGGACGAAGGAGAGTTAAGCTTCCTTATTAAGCCCGCCCATGAACAAGGAACAATGGTGTCTGTGGAGAAATGGGACTACTTCATAGAAGGTCAGAAAGAACAGAAATGGAATGCATTGTGTTACTACCAAGACCATCGACCGCAATATTACCACCTGCGTGCGAGTATGTTAGCATATGCGCATATTAACCTTCTCGCGATGCTGCTGCGGTTCGACAAAGAGGACATCCCGCGCATAGCCACGGATTCCCTATACGTGAAACCGCACGTCTTAGAAAAGATGCAAGAATTCTACACCGACGATGAATTAGCAGAAAGTGGCCAATGGCGCGTCAAAGACGAAGAAATAAAAGCCTGGAGAGAACGCGTAGAATATCACGGAAAAAATACTTGGGGCGTCGTAATGCCCACAATGAGGCCCATGCCAACCGTAAAGGACCCCATTTCCTACCAACGCTTCTCTTACCTTTACGGTACGGGAGGCAGCGGTAAGACTACGCGTGTGTTAGAACTCTTTCCGGCCTTAAAGGTGCTAACGCCAACGCATCGTTTGGAAAGAGAACTCTGCGAAATGGGCCACGACGCGCAGACCTACCACAGCTTCTTTCGTTGGAATGGCCAAAAGTGGGTACCAGAAGCCATCCACGACATACCTCCGGTGATACTTTGGGATGAGATTTGCACCGTACCTTTGGAAATCCTCAAAGAATTCGTAGAGTTCCTCCGTGGAAAGTGTCAAGTAATATTCGCCGGAGATCCCTGCCAGCCTCCTCCAATAGCCGGAGAGATGCCCCACGAATGGCTAAAGGGGTTCGTAGACCATGCGGAGGAAATTAACACCGACTACCGCAGCAAGGATCAAGTAAGAAACCTGAAAGCGGAATTAAGGGGCCTTAGTGACGCCGACCAATGCAAGACGCTGCGCAAACGCGTACGAGCGAAGAAATACGAAGACTTCCTTTACACGTGGCATCCAAAGGATCTGGTGCTGAGCAGCAAACGCGCAGCACAGTCTCGCATACAGAAAGACTTACTCAAAATACACCAAGAGCGCTTCCCTACGCATCCCGTACCTGTTTGTTATAAACCCCACGACACCCGCATGCAAAAAAGAGACGTCTGGGTACCTGGTACCGACATCCAACTGCAGAACGCAGTAACGCATGATAAAGCCTGGGTACCCATAGAAAAGGTGGAAAGAATAACCTCCCATCCAGACTGGCGCTTGGGTTATTGCATGACAGTCCACAGCGCGCAAGGGCTTACCATAAAAGAAACCTTATGGATCATAGACCAGCGGCTGTGTTGGAGCAACCTTATCTACACCGCCGTAAGTCGTGTGGAGTATGCCAAACAGTTGAAAAGAAGCTGGGGTCCGCAACTGCGTTACGATAAAACGCCAGAGGACATAGCCAAAGAGAACATTGCTAAGAAACTCCTTCGTTACAAGCGGCACGACGAAGAAAAAAATATGACGTTCGACCTATGCGTGGACGACGTCTATAAGAAAGGGGCAAGGTGTGCCAAATGTAACATACCTCTACTATGGAGGTTTGACCCGAATGACGATCAACAGTTCTCCGTGGATCGTATCAACAACAAGCGCGGCCATTGCAGAGGCAACGTAAGACTGACATGCCTAGAGTGTAATCGGGCGCGTGGAGCAGCACTACTCTGAGTCTTTGGGGACTATGAGCAGCTCTTCCATGACAAATCCACGACTCGGGCCATTTAGGTAATACAACACGGGTTGCCCTTCCTTGGTGACGGACTTTGAAATCTCATAGGTTTCCAAAGACCAGTTAGGATCCGTGGCTCTCTTGCTGCCACCTTCGAGTTCCCCCGGCTGATAGAGGTATCTGACCACTATGTCGCGGGGGAGCTTTTTTTCCTTTAGTCCGACCGCCCTCGAACTTCTGACGTAGGACTTGTGCTCCACGTGTTTCTTTTTTATGGCATCCTTGGGTTTCATTCCCGTAGCCCTGGCCGCCTCATTGTTCAAAGCCGCGATGACCTGGGGGAGCCGCTGAGTCCATTCCCTGTTGCGTTTGGAGGGATCTTCCAGCTCTTTCCAATACTGGTACCCAAAGAGACGCTCGGCCAGGGTCTTATTGAATCTTTCGACGATGCTCTGACCCCTGTGGTACTCTGCTTCGGCTCTCCTAATCTTAGTGCTGTGGTCTTTCAGGGTCTTAGTAACCACGCCCATGAACTCCGTTCCCGCATCCACTTGCAGCAGCTTAGGCCATTTCAAAACGCGCTTATAAATCCTACCTAGGGCTTCTGCGACTTCCCCAGAATCCTTGCTGGTTATGGGTTCGGCGTCCTTGTATCTGCTTGCGATATCAACTACGGTCAAAGCGTATCTATAGGTCTTCTTTCTCACCTTGTCGTGCGGCAAGAAAAGCAAATCCGCCTGATGAACTTCATTGGGGGTATTTACGGTAAAGCTGGGCCTGGGAATGTACTTGGGCACGGGAAGATAAACCTGCCAGATGGTTTGTTTTCTTAGCCAGTTCTTAGCCGTTTCTTCTGATACCCTGGCCGCGGTCGCGAGTTTCTTGATAGCTGACGCTCCTTTCCAATAACCTTCGGGCCCATAGTAAATCCTTTTGAGTTTGTCCTCTACGCGGCCCATTATATGAATAGAATCGCGCTTCGCTTGATTCAAGCGAAGGATAGGACAAGATTGATCTTACGTCCGTTAAAATCCACCGTCTTTCCGTCCACCTTAATGGTGATGTTTATGCTTTCTACCAAATTAGACAAGTCATAGCTCAAAGAAATGGGAGTGTATTCTACTGGGTCAAATGGATTACCTTTGGGCAGAAACTTGGACATGAGAGAAGACTTTTCTCCATTGTTGTAACTATGGACCAAGTCGCAATAGACTTCGTAAGAGGATGCGACTTTCCATTTCACGGGTATGGCTGTGTCGGTAATCGTCTTACCCGAGGCACATAATAAAGATCCCAATGGGTCAGACTTTCCAAAAGTTACTGAATAATTTGGCATATTATGTTTGAAGGTCATTTCGTGCGGCAATCCTGTGGTGAGCGTATAACCGTGTTTTGCTAATTCCTTAGCAAGGGTGATTGGCGTGTAATGTCCATCGGGTAGCAATACGCCTTGATAATTGCCGCCGCCTTTATGCTCAGTGATCAAGGCATTGACTAAATTATACCAAGAATTGTACAAAGAACAACTAACCAGCCTAACCTTATGGGCTTTGATGGGGGGATTCAAATAAGTGGTAAAGTCATTCTTGTCGCTTTCCAAAAAGACGATCATATATTTCAGGAAACACAGTTTCCTTCGTTAGAGCAGATACGCCAAAGCTACGCCTCCCGCCAGCCCTGCGACTCCTACAAAGACCAGCTCACTATCTTTTTGTTTCTTAGAAGGCTGATAGTAATTCTTAAACTGAGGCTTTCTTAACCCCGTCAATGCCGCGGGGTGTGCTTGCGCATAGAGCTTAAAGGCGTAGTCTGTGTTTTCGAAGTTCTTATCCGCCTGCATCTTGTCTTGGTAGTTCTTGTCCAACCAATCCCTGTAAGCTTGTCTTTTTTCATTCCAAGCTGCCACGTCTCGCTGATATTTCTCCAGCGCTAAGTCGTGTCTCTTCCTTTCGGCGGCTAAATCTCCGCTTTTGTCGCCTCTGACTAATCTATCCAAATACTGACCACCATAATTAGCTCCAGTGAATGCTAAAGCTGCAATAACTCCACCTGCGACCACGCTAGCCATTATATATTAGAAAATCACAGGGATTTTCACACCGTAGGTAGGTACTTTTCCTTCCGTAGGTAATCCTTTACCATGATAGCCCCACCCACGGCAGCGGTCATCTTAGCAAAATTAGCGAAGCTCTTGCTTGGGTCTTCAGTAAAGTCTTCTTTGAGCACTTTCTTACCTACCCAACCAATACCCGCAACGATGGAAGTAATAATAGCTGCTTCTTCAACAGTTTTCAATAACGCGGTTGACATTATATTACAGAGCGAGAAGGTTATTACTCCATTTCAGGGATCTTACTTTTTCTAACAGCCGGTTCCACAGGTGCGTGATATGTTGGCGGTTCTACTTTTGGCTTCGTAGCCCGCCATTGTAAGTAAAGGCTGCCTGCTGCTATAGCAACTCCTAACGCGCCAATGACGTACCCAGGATTAATGAAGGATTCCTCTTCTTTTTCCTCCACCTTTTCTTCTTTTTTGGCTTTGTTCTTTTTATTCATCTCCGCGAGCTTCTTACCGGCAGCGACTCTGCCCGGAGATTTAACCTTGGTAATCTTTTGCTCCTCTTGGGGCTGCTCTGGTTCACTCATTTATATCTAAGGACTTGAAGGACTTGATAAGTACTTGACTAAGTACTTAAGGACGACTTGGAAATAACCTGGGCGCGACCTGACCAAGTACTTAAGGACGACTTGACTAAGTACTTGAGGCGACTTGATCAGGTACCTCAGCAAGTGCCGCCTGGAAGACCTTTTCGACTTCTCTGTCCTTCTTGAAGTCCTTCCAAGACGCCAGTACCTCCTTCAAGTCGACATGCTGAGCTACGTGGAGTGCCGCAGAGGCGACTGCCATTAACTTACCGCACTTCAAAGACAACCACCCGCAGGTTATCTTAAGTTCTTGGGCGATGACATAGTCCTCGCTAATGTCCTTCCGCAGTTGCTCCAAGTCGTCTATGGGCAGCGCAAGTCCGAGAAGCTTGGTGGCCAGCTTAATGGCTGAGTCTGCTACGGCGTCCGTGGTCTTACTTGCAAGGGCGGCCTCGTACCTCTTATGGAACTTTTTGACTTCCTCTTCTGACAACTTATTAACTTGCTCATGGGTAAGTTCCTTACCTATCATTTCTTTACACTTCCCCGAAGACACAAGGATGTTAAGTTGTTCCTTAAGGTTACTTTCGTCTAACTGCGCGGGGACTTCATCTAAGAGCTGCTCAATGTCCATATACATTAGGAATCATAGATTCCAACCGTGTAGGGAAACCTCAAAGAGAAGATCATCTTGGAATGTTGGTGCGTCTTTAAATGCCGCATGTATTCGTGTAACTGTTCCTTGGATATCTCACCGCCGTAGTCAGAGAGAATGGTTTCCAGATCACTCCGACTCGGAGTATAAAATACGACCAGGGAGCCTATGTTTTCCCTGAAGGGTTTAGAGACACTGGTAAGCTGCTGGGAAAGCAACCAAACGCTGATATTGTCGTGTCTACCGCTGAAGGCGAGCTTCACCAACTCCGAAGTGCGCTTTTTTACGTCGTCCCCGCAGGCAATGTCATCCAGTATGAGTAAAGTCTGTGTATCTTTAGGGAATTGCTTGTGCCAGAACTTAAGATGGCTGGATAACTCGTTAGGATCTAAGATATCTACAAAGAAGTCGTCATCTTTCACTCCTATGCCCGTCCAGGTGCGGTTATTCACGTAGGTGGGGCATAATAGCACGATGTAGTCGAAACGGCATCTAAAGGGTCCTAATAGCTGCTCCACTACGAATTGGGTCTTTCCGCAGCCGGTGGGTCCTACTATCAGAGCATTGCAGGGAATATGGTTCGGATCCATTATATATACGATGGAGCCAGTGGACGCAGTAAGAAGGATTGCCGGCGACGCAAAAGATAAAAGAGACACCATAGAAATGCAAAGGGAGGAGATCGATCGGTTAAAAGAGCGCGTGCAGGAGTTGTACGATGAAATGTGCGGTCTGAAGCGTGCAGAACGGTTTGGCGCGCTGATAACGATGGCGGGCTGGGCTAAGGAGTCCGTTAAGGACTTCATGCGATATCCCCTGTAGAATGTTGACGTTTAGGTTAAGTCTTTGTTAAGGATGCCTGGAAACTATTTAAAAAGTGTCTTAGAATGTTGACAATAAGGTTAAATCTTTGTTAAGGATGCCTGGAAACTATTTAAAAAGTGTCTTAGAATGTTTACGATAAGGTTAAACCCTCGTTAAGTCGCTCATAAGCTATTCCAAAAAATGCCTCAGAATGTTGACAATAAGGTTAAATCTTTGTTAAGTATATATACTATTTAAAAAGTGTCTTAGAATGTTGACGTTTAGGTTAAATCTTTGTTAAGGATGTTAAATGGAGGCTAAGATATTGTTAAGTATATATGGACTGCTTGTTGTGTAAGAAGGTGTTCAGCACCAAACAAAGACTTCAATACCACGTTCGTCGCGGCGTTTGTACAAAGAAACCCCTTAGCCGCGCTTGTAAGGATTGCGGTAAGGAATTCAGCACCGTTCAAAAGATGCAACAACATCAGGATAAACGCATTTGTGGGCTTTGTAAGGACTGTAATAAGGAATTCCCCTTCGAAATGCAGCAGCATCTGAAAAGGGGCGTCTGTAATCGAACCAGACAGTGTAGTTTCTGTAATAAGATACTTAGTAGTCGTCAACGTTTACAGACGCACCGGAGAACGCATGAAGTGAATTATAGGTTTCTCTCCCGCGCTTACGACTTGGAAGGCGTGGATTGCTACCAATGTGCGGATTTGATGTGTCGCTGCCCGCATAAAGAGGATTACTTAAGGAATCGCATAGATTACCATAAGAAGATAGTCCGTACTTTCCCCTCTTTTGAACGCGCCGAAGGCGTTCCGTGGACTAAAAGGGAGTATTGGAGGCAGGAGTGCGATCGTTGTGGTTGTGTTAGAGAAGAGGAACATATCTTCAACTGTCTTAACAAAGATTTAACCTAAACGTCAACATTCTGAGACACTCTTTGAAATAGTTTCCGGGGTGTCTTAACAAAGATTTAACCTAAACGTCAACATTCTGAGACACTTTTGAAATAGTTTCCAGGCATCCTTAACAAAGATTTAACCTAAACGTCAACATTCTGAGACACTCTTTGAAACATATGATACGCAATAGCATTTCTTGGGGCCTTTAATAGTAAAGCAGGGTTTGTGCAAAGAGTCTCAAATCCCATTCTTCTTTTTATTTATTATTATTAAGAATAATGATAATGAATTAAGGATATTTAATAATAATAAATAAAAATAAGGACCCCTTTTAAAGGGCACTTGCAGAATTCAATAATAATAAATAAAAATAAGGACCCCTTTTAAAGGTATATGCTAGCCTACGCAGCCGCCTTCTTTGGAGGATTCCTAATCGCCCTTTCAATATATGGACTGTATTACATGCGAACTACCAAGCGACTGTATAATCCCTGAAACCCCCGCAATTCGTGAGGAGAAAAAATACACCTGCCTTCATTGTGGCAAGGTATTCCCCGAAGAATCCTTTGTGGGGCATTGGTGCTCCGCGGATCCTAAAGCGCAGCGGACTTTAGCAGACGCGCTTAACTACAAAGAGGAGATGGAGTGACCCTCCTTTCAATGTCGAACTCCCATCGGCCATTTACCTTACCATAGCTGCGTAAGTGGGTGAATTCCTCGCCCTGAATTACGTACCGCACGCAATCCGGCGCCCAAAGGGAATATTCCTTGCCTTCTAAGTCTTTGAGGACTAACCGTAAACGGTCGATGTCTTCGAAGACGACGTAATTTTTTATTTCGTATGCTTTACCGTGGACGAGATCACGCCAGTGAGTCAAGCTGAGCTTCATTATACCTATGGAATATCTTTAGGTGCGTTTTCAAAGTGGCGTAGGACTTAAACCGCTTTACACAGCCCTTACAGGGAATACGAATGCCATCCGCGTAATCCATCAGGGCACGGCAGATAATGTCGTAATCGTTGCTAACCATCGTTAGGTAACCATTTACGTCAAGCTGTGAGATTTTCTTAGATTGCTTCGCGGATAAGACGCCGTTTCCTTTTGGGGTTTTCAACTCAATACACAACCCGCGGTATTTCTTATGCGCATTTAGGATTAAGAGGTCGGGTTGACCGGCTTGGTAGCCTTTTCGCCAGCAGGTTATTCGTTTGCTGTCTGAATCTTGAAGTTCGCCAAGACCCGGCGCTATGATGAAATCGGGGTAAAACCTACGTATGTAGTCGACGACCTTCGCGTGTAGGTCGGCTTCGTTTTCGATCTTAAATACTAACTTGTTTGGGCCGCCAAACCGCCTTTCTATTGCATATTTACCCGTTTTCCTTAGCGCGGGTAGGACTTCCTCAAAGACCCAATCACGAAACTCCACAGCTTTGGGTAGTTTGGAGCTAAATATCAGTTCGTACAAACCAGGTTCGGATATAAACACGGCATTTGGTTGCGTAGTAAAGGAGCGGTGATTCGCAGCCCCTTGTAGATCAACCCATTTTTTCTGGTATTTCTCAGATACGTGTGCTCTAATTGCATCTCTAGGGCGCTCATAACCCAACGCCAAGGCCACCTCCTTTGCTTTGAAGTACAGTTTGTCGCCTTGCACTATGCATTGCAGTTTGGTGTCGTTGTTTTCAAATACGCGAAGCATATTATACGTAAGGAATATTTTAATAGGCAACGCTCTTTAGCTGATTCATTTCTACGCTCAGTTGCGCATCAGACACCACGAAGATGTAGCAGTTTATTTTTTCACCGTCGCCCGCGGAGGCATTCTTGGTGCGCTTGATCTCCAATGTTATGCCATCCTGCGTATTTACTAGACGTAAACCCTGGCCATGTAGGTCTTCGTCGTTAATGGTGCGCATGTCAATCCACAGCGCATACTTATCCTTAAAGAATTCCTCGGGACTTACCTGGTCGCCAAACTTACGCTTTGCCTCTCTGTACACGTCTGCAGGCTTTATTCCCTGGGAGTAGACCTTGTTTGGGACTCCGTTGATATTCACGCCGACGTTAGTAATGTTGGGGTTGTGAAAGGCTTCGGAGTCGCGCTTACCGGCCTCGTAGGGTTTGGCAAACACCAGCATCAACCCCGTGAGACTTCTTCGGGGGAGGTTAATGCTTTGGTTGATAACCTCATCCGTCTTATCCAGGAAGCTAAACGTCTTATACATTACTACGTGGTCGTAAAGGAATGCCTTTCCGGCGCTGTATTCCATGCCGGCGCTACGGGCCAGCTCTTCGCTGTACACCGTTTCGTACTGTAGCTCTAAGTTGGTAATAGAGTATGGGGTTGTTGTGGTAAGTGCAGTGCTTAGCCCACCAATGATGTTATTAGCATCTGCTAAGGTTACTTCAAACTGCAGTTCGGATAACTGTCTTGGGTAATACACACCGTGATTCGTAATCACTTCAAAGTCTAATGGTATGACATACTTACTACCATAGGCTGTCTTTATTCGCTTTGCGTCTGCCACTGCGGTTTCTCCGCTGCCGTCAGTAGGTTGCGTTTTCGTAGGTGTGCGAACCTTACGTAGAATGACACTACCAATTCCTTGTTCTATCCTTTGCGCGCGGTCAAAGGCTGTCAACCATAAGTCTTTGTACGTGGTATACAGATCGTACCTATTCAAATCTAATAGCGATTCCCCGGCGAACTTTACGCGCATCTTAGAAACAATGTTGCGACCCACGTTGTTAACGATAATCCTTTCGTCTGTGGGGCTTGACTGCACCGCTAGGTCGAACCTTAAAGCCAAGGTGCCAGGAACCAATACTAGGTTATCCGTTAGGCGGGGCACGCCTACGTACAGGGTTTCCCCTGGCTTTGCGCTAGAAGGTGTGAATGTAACCCGGTGAAAGGTGCGTTCTGCTTTCAGTCCGCCAACCTGCTTAGGTAATACGTTGGGATTTAACTTTGAGCTTATCATATATAATGGAAGTAGAAGGAACGGATCCAGACTTTGACCCCACCACTGAGGAAGGTCAGGCTGACATTAACGACGGTGATGAAGAACCGCTGCTTCCCACCCAACAAGTCGACGATTCCCTAAGGGATAGGATTGCAAAGGCCCTAAGACATCCCAAAGCACGCGAGTACACGTTTCCGCGTGAGCACATAGAGCTTCAAAACATGGGCGAGCCGGAAGCAGCCGCGCGGGAAACCATAGAGTGGGCGACGCAAGAGCTAACGCAGCGCTATTCCCACTTTGATGCTGACGACGTAAGGCTCACAGAACGCGGAAACAAAGTCCTCATAAGCGTTCAAGACCTGAGATTTCCTGACAAAGACCGCTGGACGAAACCACAACCCCTCTTTGATGAGAATGGTGACGTTAGGGGCGACGTCTTAAGATTAAAAGGCTTTCAGCATGCTACCCGAAGCATGTTAGAAAGGTTGCAAACCCTGAATGAAAAGGTTGCGCTAGAAAAACGCGTCGAGGAACTACAAGAAACGTTAAAAGAAAGGGAGGAAGAATACGCAAAGCAAACTCAGCTAATTGTCGATGCTGAAAAGAAGTTCGGCAACGAAAGAATGGTAGAAATGAGAAACCAGTTGGATAAAACCCTGCGCCAAAGAGATAAAGCACAAAGGGACTTAGAAGAAGCTAAAAACTCAGGCGCCTCGGTGGAAGCACTGCGGGAAACGTTGGAAGAAAGGGAGGAGGAATACATGAAGCAAAACCAGCGGCTTGCCGACGCACATAGAAGAGAGGTCGAATTCAAAGAGCAAGACATAAGGGATCTGGTAGACCAAAGGAATGAGATTCGACGTGAAAGGAATAAATTACAAAAGGATCTTGATCTCACCCTGCAGGCGTTGGACGTAAAAAGCGAAAACCTGCGGGCTGAAATGTCTGACTCCTTGGTAGAAAGGCGAATGTTAATGTCTGAAATCAGTGCAAAAACAGATCAAATTCAACAGAAAGATCAAGCCATCAAAGACTTAGAGTATGAAATAGAACGACAGCGGGGGGTAATCGAAGATCAAGAACGCCCTGAGGAAGAAAAGGAGGCAGCTCAAAAGGAAATAGAAAATCTAGAGGTACGCCTTGCGGAATTGCGGGTGGAAAAGGAGAAGTTGGAGAAAGAATTAGGGCTTACCACCAAGGAAAAGGTAAAAAGAGCCCTTTTGAAGTATGGTGTTCCGCTGGCATTTGCGGTTGCTATTTCGAGCGTAGTAGGAGTTATCCTTAGCTCCCTTAAGGCTACAGGCGCGGGCGTAAAGAAATTAGGCAGTGGACTAACGGACTTGGGAAAAAAGATGGCAGCCGGTCTTCCTGGGCTGCTGGGTAGTGTTCTTGGCCTGGCACTTAGGGCCGGCGGCGAACTGTTGAAGTTCGTGGGGAATAACATCTGGATATTAGTCATCGCTATTGGAGTGGTACTCCTGAAGAAGATGAAGGGTTAATCTTATCCTCGTGTATTACTGGTGGCTTATCGTCGTCAGGCATCCGAGGCATCCTCGACTGGGGATAAGTAAAGATAGTATTCGCGCCGCCCTGATAATGCGGAACTAGCGGCAGCACGCTCATGGTGCTAATGGGCTTATGATTCCAAGTAGCATCCGTTGGAGGATCTTTTGACGGGGCGGCATTTATCCGAAGGTAGGCAACGTCGTTGGGAAGAACCTGAAGCTTCGCATATTGACAATTGGCTATCATGTGAAAAGTTACCGGCGTTAAGTCTTCTCCGCTTCTTGGAGGGGGTTCCGACGAGAAATGGGCTGGGTTCCTATTATTATCTTTTTTTCTGTAGGGTAGTAATGGGTGGTTATCCTCATCGACAATCCTAAACCCGACATTACACGAATACCCCGTCGAAATGCTAATGGTACACATGATCAATCCCAGGCCCCCAACCTTTACCCACAGCCCGGTGTCAAGCCAATGCTGTTCTAAGTAGTCCTTCTCCTCCAAAAAATGTAGAAACCAATCTTCCTTCGCGTGTGGGTTCATATATTTCAGCAAACATAGTTTGCTTCTAGAGACTAAGCACCGTAAGAGTGCTGATGGTTGCGTGGTTATAGATAGTATCCCTTTGATTTTCTATGCTATTTACCGTAACCTTTCCCGTATCGTCTACTCTTATCTGCAGCTTTACTAGCCCATGGCAATCGGCGACCATGTGGAAAGTCCAAACGGAAAGATTCTCGGCGCTGGCTGGGTTGGGCTCTACGGAGAAATGCGCAGGCTCCCTGTTGTTTGTCTTATTTCTCATAGGCTGCAGTACGCCATTCTCATCCAGGAACCTAAAGCCTACGTTGGCGTGACTGCTCGTGCCAATGCAAATACTACAAAGGATTAACTTCTTTCCTGAGTAATTCAAATTCACGGACATGCCCGTGACATCAACCCAAGATGCCTGGTTGTATTTTTTCTCGCCTGTGTAAGTCGTATAGACACAATCTACTCCAGCTACGTAGGGGTTGTTCATCGCCATATATAATAGCTCAGACCAATGCTTGCAGCTGCTAAGCCGGCCTTTAGTAAGTTATGGTCATATTCCTCAGGTATCGCAGGCAGGACCTTCTTTGATGGTTTCTTAACTACGGGTAGCTTCGTTTCATGCGACTTTTTTGACTTCTCCACGAAGTGAGGAATGTTCCTAAGAGTGTCAGAGTTCACGTCATTCACCCCAAACTTCATATCCTTAGTAGCTCGTTGAAGTTTGTTGTTGTATCCTACTACAGAGCCAGTATTTATAGATAAATTACTGGGCATTAACCAACAACCCGGGGCTACGGCATAGTCCAACCTCGCCTTAGAATTTTGTATAGCTAGTTGGTAACGCTGTACGCCATTGCTAATGTCGCCCTCCAAAATCGAACTTTCGAATAAGATCAAGGCTTCGGCTCGCGTCTCTTCTGCGGCGCCGGTATTCCCCACTATACTCGATCGGGTGTTTACCTGAGCTCCAAGGATGGAATACACGTAAGCTTCTATGCTGCGGTTCAAACGGGCAAGGCCGGCTTTGGTTAGTCCTTTACCTTCTGGGGGTATGAAATTAAGATATTGCTTTGTTTGCTCGTCGTTGGCAATCTTGATAATCAGTGGATTGGCCCCTGCATACTTACCACCCTCGTCTTTGAACAGAGGTCCGTCTCTGACTTCCTTAGTGGTCTTAGCATTTGGTTCAAAGAAGGTGCTACTGTCGTGAGTTTCTTCGTGATATCCCGTGTTCCACCGTAGCCGCAATGCATGAACTTCTTTATCGCTTAGCACATGTCCACCAATCCCCCAATAAGCCCAAATGTGCCCTAGACCATTGTTAGCACCGGTAGTGCATCGGAAATCCTTCCCTACAACACCAAACTCCTTACAAAGCCTGTCATAAGCCGGCACGCTGTATTTGTTATCTCTTGGATAAAACGCGGCATCTCCTGGTAATGCAGTAACGCCCATCTCATGCAGTATTCTTCTAACCGTGAAGTGAAAATGAAACATAAATATCGAATTCTTCATCAAGTTCGCACTCACACCACAGCCGCTAGTGGCACACCAAACCGCAAAGTTCAGCTGCTGCGGCCAATAACGCATGTTAGGACCGCTTAACCATTCATGAGATTCCTTGGCGGTGGTATGAATAATGGGCACGTTTTTGAAGATATCTCGCACCTTTAACGGAAAGGAATGGTTGTTAGAGATCCGCATGTTCAATGTCAAATCCAAACTTGGATGTTCATCAAATGAAACCGCGGGTATCGGATAAGTACCGGTACCAAGCAATAATTCCTTTGACCAACCTTGCACGGGCTTATGTTCGATATAACCAGAATTCTTCAGTTGATTGTCTATCTGATCGACCAGCGTAGGTTTCAAATCCTCGTTGCTGTACATCCTAGAGCCGTTATAGTAAATCCCATCGGGTCTCCTTTCGAACTTACTAGGGTCTGCATGCGGAAACATCTTCCTAAAGGCCCTCCAATTCCAGTAATCCCGGTTGTCGTGATGTGGCTGCTCCTCAATATCATTCCCAAAAGCGTCGTACATTAGTATATATAATGGATGTTATACCATCAGCACCTCAGTTGTACCCAGATGTTCCCTATACTACACCTAACGAACTAAACGCCGAAAACTTTCGTCTGAATAAAGCGAACTTAATCCTGGCTTACTTGGAAGGGCAGGCAAAACACTATGAAAAAGTTAGAAAAAAGTACGTTAGAGCCCGGAGTACGCTACATAAGATTGCGATAACTTCAGGATCCATATCTGTTGTGTTAACGGGCTCTGGCGTTGCTACTTCGCTTACTGGGCCGGGAATAATCGTTGGAGTTCCTTTGGCCGGCGTTGGGGCAGCTTGTGGTATCATTTCGGCTGTTGCTACGGGCATTATGAAAAAGCTATCCACGAAAATATCCAAGCATGACACGACAATAGCTCTATCTAGGGCTAAAGTAAATACTATTACCGATCTTGTCTCAAAGGCTTTGCGTGACAGAAAGATAGACGACGTAGAATTCTCGCTTATTCTGGCCGAAGAAGACAAATACGAGAAATTAAAGACGGACATAAGGAATAAAAAAACAATCGTAAAAGATCTTTCCGAGGAATCTCGCAAAAAGATCTACCAGGAGGCAAAAGAAGAGCTTCAAAGAAAGCTTGCTCAGTAAATATCGTGACGGGATTCTATTTACATATCGAACGTCAGTCTAGAAATTACGCGTAATCTTATGCCATAAGATTTATGCTAATTACTCATCTTATGGCATAAGATTTATGCTATTCGCTCATCTTATGGCATAAGATTTATGCTATTCGCTCATCTTATGGCATAAGATTCACTATCTTCTCGGAATCCATCCTAATAGGGGGTGGCTGGGGTCTATTTTGTAAAATATTTCGTAAATTACGTCGGGGTAATAAGGAATATCCTTATTCAGCCGACAAAACATCCACTCGGCTTTTGTCATATCAGAAACCTCAGGAATAGACTTACCGGTAATTTCAGACAAAAGATAGGGAATAGCTTTGTAATATTTCCCTAGCTTTAATTTTTTCAACGTTTTCCGTAGACTTTGTGGGGTTGGCTCTTCTAAATGGTCTATGATTTTCTTCTTTACTTCGTCGCTTAAATATACCGGTCGATAACCTTGGATATGACTCATCCAGTCCCTGAAGTATTTTATTCTCTTATATGGCGTTTTCTTACGACCTCCATTGGCGTAATACTGCTCTCTGGTAGCATTTGGTACGGCATTACGAATATTCTTACCACACTCGTAACACTGTGCTGACGTGTCGTCTTCTATTTGCATTTTCTTACCACAACACCATAAACCCTTGGGCTTAGGTATGTTAACTTTGGATCTTAGGCAAATTATACAGAAGTCATTGGTGAACTTTTTACATTCATGCATCGTATATCCAACAAAATATTTTAACCTCCGTTTGCGGTTCGACAACTAGCAGCAGTAAGGACACGGCGCGCGGGTATTTCCCGCTGCCGGCGCCTTCCTTAAACCGCCTGTAAAACCCGTAAATCTTTGACATTGACCGCGAGTCCCCCTTACTGCTGCTAAACTTGACATAGAAGATGAAAAACATTTCTTGTTATCATGTCCTTATTACTCAGAAGAAAGGTCTAAGGTTGTTGAAAGACTCTATTCGTCAGAAAATATTAGCTTACACGACAAAAATGAAAATGAGAAATTTTTAATGATGACAAATCCTCCAAAACCACTACAAAAAGCAATAGCAAAATTTGTATTTGAAAATTTTGAAAAACGAAAAACCTTCATCGATGCGTTGGGTGGCCACTAAGTTTAAGATTCTCGATTAATAATAATTTGTAATCTTTGTCATCTTTGTGTTGTTTAGTTTAGTTTATTGTCTTTTAAGCCAATGTAAAACTGATTTACACGGTGACAATAAATTGCCTTTTGCCTTTACCTGCCACCAACAATATATCGGTTCACTTTCAATATAAACGCTTTTTTTTTTTTTCGATATTAATTCCAGTGCCCCACGAATATTGTGTACTGCAGCTTCAAACGCAGCAACAACATCGGCAGCGATAACGGCAGCACAAATGACCAGTAAGTGTGGTAAGTAGAATAACAGTATTTTCCCTTGCATTGATAAATCACTATATGTGTCATAGCTCGGCTTTGCTAGAGTAAAAAGAAAAGTCATTAACCCTGTATTTTTAAACCAACAGCAACACAGTCGCAACATCAACAACAACACCAACCAGACGCATGGTAAGAACATGGTTGACAATGAAAAACCATAGTCATTCTAACTCAGAGGCAGAAAAAAGGAATACCAGAAAAGGAATGAAAGATTTGTTTTGAAGAGTTTCACTATGCTGACGAATAGCTGAGGACGGAATGATAAGGAATATAAATTCCTTAGGGTCGAGAGAGCTGTCTTCACTAATCATCAGCATATTATAAGGAAAACCCTTCCAAAACAATGTCCTCTATATATTTTTTCAATTTGTTAGATCAAAAGCAAATTTTGATACCACTTCATCATCATTTTTTAATAAGAGTCTGTTTTAGTCCCACTGTTAAAATACTGATTTCTCTAGGTGAAATTTATGTTTAAACATCGAAGTCTTGGTCTATAAATATCTTGAAGGATAAATCACTGCAAGAGATTGTGTGCACAATATTAATCACGCATTAAATAACAATTGAACAATTAGCATTGAACAGTTATATCTGCTAACAAACTCATCTCCAGCCTCTTGCTTGTCTGGTTTCTGTGCAGATGCAGCTAGGGGTGGTTCACATGAAGGTTAGCCATATACTACTTTGGTCCATTATTAGGGACCTTAAGCTGCAGGACGGCAACGTGGGCGACAACGTCGGCGAAATTGAGGCGCTTCAACCTATTGTATTATTATTTCGTGTTTACCAAGGATTGTACTCAATAAGCATCCCCGTTTTAGAGTGAAATGATGTCTTTTGGGAGCGCTTTACTTATAACGAAAATCAGCAAAGATAAGCTTTTGGCGTAGCCGTTTTCTTTATTACGTAAAAATAGGATATTTCACGTCTTACTTTCAGCATCATAATACGGAAATGATGCACAGCATTTCGTACATTCCAACGAGTAACTATTGAATAGCGCAATTAGTGCTATAGAATGCTTGCAGTCGTCGTTGTTGCCGTCGTGCAGCTTAAGGTCCTTATTGTAGAGCAGAGTAGCCTACATAAATGAGTGAAATGACTTTGTTAGAAAACAAAATTGTATAGGGCTCCTTCCATGAAGATTCACTCCACTTGTATGGCTATGTTTACGACATGATCCCCTATTGTTTTCTATTTATGTGAATGAGCTACCCAACTGATGCCTAATTAACCACCGCACTAGCGTAACATTATTTGCTGATGACACAGCTATTTACTGTTCTCCAAAATCAGTAACAAAGTTACAGAGGCTTTTGAATGAAGACCTACAGCGCTTTGCACAGTGGCTTCCAAACCACAGACTTACTCTGAATATCAAATCTAAATTTAAGTGATTATTGGGGGAACGAAGAGACAGTCCCATACAATCAGCAATGGAAAAAAACAACACACAAACGAGACTAAGTGTGAGCAAAGACAACTCAAAACTGGAGTATTAAGATTACCTTATGTAGCATGCTTTTTTAAAAAAAACAAGTTTCAAAGAATAGTATTTCTATTCGTCTTCTTGTAACGGCCTTCTCTGTCATCGAGGACGTAATTTTTTAGATTAATCATTTTGAGGTGGCATGTAGCACGAAAACGTTAACGGTTAAATGGAAAATCCCCATTTTTGAAATACCCATAATCAGCAATACACGACTATTCTAAGTTTGGGGGAAATACCAATAGACCCTTTTCGAGTTACAAACACCAACACCAACGTCCGCCCTTTTTGCCCTTGCATGGATAAATCACTATGTGTCATAGCTCGGCTTTGATTGGTTGCATACATTATTCATAATTCTATAAATGTTTTTTGCCTCTGACTATTTTTGTATTTGCATGCACTAATAAATGTCTATGTCTCATGGCTGCTTTGCTGGTAAAGAAAAAAGATTATTGGCCTTCTGTATTTCGAAAACAACAGCAACGATATCAACCACAACGGCTGCAACACTATCAGCAGCAACCATAAGTGTGGGGATTCACAATCACTATATAATACGTTTATGGAAAAATTCAACCATTTTGCAATGTTTTTTCGAAACAAATCCAAAACGAGACATAAAAGACCGTACGAAGAGCGTCCATCTACAAAATATGAAAAATGACATTTCTTGAACTTATATATTAGGGGAAATATACGTGAAGGGTTCTAATTCAGAACGACTTTCAAGGGCACATTTACCTATATATTTCACTGAACATTAAGGCTATTTTCATTATTAGTACAACAAATTACTACAACACGATTCAATGCTTAGATTAGCTAAGATTATCTTTTGTAGCTTGTTTTAAAAATAGATTTTAAGTTTTCAAAGAATGCATGATATGACTTTTATTTGGCTTCTGGTGACATTCATATCTGTCATCGAGTACATCGACGTTTTTTCTTGCCACAAACAGAAAACGTGACCAAGGTTTTGTCGTTTTCGTCCATTTCACTTTATCTTTTTCAAACTTTCTCGCCAAAGATAATATTTTTTTGTTTATTATTTACCACTTTGAGAGTTTTTCGATTTCTTTTCACTAATCTTAGATAGTTTTTCACTGATCCCGACTGACGTTTCAAGTTTGCCGTACAAGTGAATCTATAAAGTGTGAAAATGCAAGTATAAAATTTGCGCTATTTCACTATGACGTCACTTCTTGTTTATGTGGGGGATAGAATCGCCAAATCCAATAGAAAATTCAACAAAATTTGCTCCTAGCGAAACAGTTTAATCTAAAATGGCCTGGTTTTCAGATATAAATTGTTGATTTGACCCCCTCCGAAGACCATGATCCTTTGCGTTTAAACAATAGATTGTTTTGATGTGACGTCATAGTGCAAAAAAAGGTCATATCATCCAAGCTAAGACCGAAGGGGAGCATGGGAAGACAAACAATTATGTTAATTTCATGCATATTGCAGTTTTCCCTTCCTGTGCACATTTTATGCATCATGACTTTGGCATGTTGTTAATCTAGGTCGACCAACTTTGCTCTACTGTGCATTATTACCTGCCTATATGCAAATATAATATACATTTCGGAGAACCCAAAATCCTTTTCGGTCTTAGCTTCGATAATGTGAACTTCTCGAACCCATACATACATACATACATACATACTCTATTTGTTACAAGGGTGGCCCGGGGGAAATAGTGATATCTCTTTTTGTGTGTATTTTTTTCCTATAAAAGCCATGCAAGTGATGTAAAAGCTACAGCCACCAAGAAGAAGCCTCAGGGATTGCTCTTTTATTCAAAATTAGTACTAAAGTTAAAGTAAGTATTGTAATATCATTAGCCAAGGATTGTCTTTGGCATTGACCCTGCAATCAATCTGGTGAATTTGAAAACTCTAATTGTTTGTTTTTTTAATTTTATTTTAGTTCCTGTAGCTTATTAATATCGCCTGGTGTACGGGGGCACGGGGGCACGGGGGACGGGGGACGGGGGACGGGGGACGGCGAACTTAAAAGGGCGGGGATGCTCTTCGTACCTTTTAGAGTGTCACAAATCTAAAAGGACCTAAGCCTTTAGGGTGTTTGACATATATCTGAGATTACTGTCACTATAGGAGTCCCCCCGCGGGGTCCATCGTAGGCAAAAAGAAAGAGTCTTGTTTTTAGTTTTCATTCGATTGGGTTTCCTGTGTAATGACGCCCGCGATCTGCTGTTGTTATTCGTGGCATCAAATGAATCAAAGATGGCGGATGATGACTGAGAATATTTGCACATGATTATTGTTAATAAATAACGATATGGGAGCTAAACCATCCTCACTTAGTGATTTACAACACAACCCCGTCCTTCAAAGGCTGACAGGGGAATATTGTGTGCAAGAAGACAAAGACTTTTGGGAAGAATTGCTTTCATTTTCCTTTCGTCCTCCTTACAATAGGTATGTACATCAACGTGTTGAAATTATTAAGCTTCAAAAAAACTATTGAACACCTTTTGACGTAACAAGTCAAACAGAATTCAACATAACGTCTCACGGTACTGCTTTCTTCGTGTATTTTTAAATATTTCCCAAGAAATAATGCCTTGTTTTCGATTTGGATTCTCTATTATACATGTATGTCTAACTATGTATCAATACTATGTATCTAATATAGTGCTGATGCCAGACTGTTAGAAGAATCAACACAACATATCTGTCAATCATTAGGTAAGATCTAGACTTAATTCAGCTCATTTGTATGATTCTACATGTGATTCTAAAAGTACACCCATTAATTTGTTATCCATGACGCGCGGCATACTTAATCGATAAATTCTATAATCGATATTGATCAATGTCAATCAATGTCAGTCAATTGATTTATATTCGAAATCAATGATCAATCGATGACCCACATAGTTGTGACCTTTTATTGATATCCTTTCTTTCTCTCACTGCCAGCAGGGTGATTGATTAGTAATCGACCATTGACAAATGTTAATTGCTATTAAATATATTAATAGATGAAAATTAATTAATAAGTATCAACTGGTTTCTGTCAATAATTGACAATCAATTGATATTCACACATATTTCTTCCGATTATTACATGAATTAGTATCGCTTGATATAGATCAGTGTCAGTTTTTGAGAATTTTTGGTTTATATGTAAGTAGATGTTAGCCTCAAGGCTATCAAAGATTTGAATTCCCAGGTTTCAGAGTTAATAGAGCAGAAATGTACAGACATTCTGTAGTCGAAAACTGTCATTTAATGGGCACAAAGAAAGAGATAAATTATATAATAAATTAATATAGAAAAATCCGAGCAGATACAGCTTACAGTACTAGAAGATGATAGAACAAAAATAAAACTCTTGACATTATAATCTGTTTCTTTCATAATAACATATATACTGTACGTACCTGTATGTGTATCAATGATTGATACTTTTTTTAAAGGTTTGAATGAATTTTTTTGGGGAAAAGATAAACGATTGCAAATTGATATCAATCAATGGTAATCGATATCAAATGATGGTAATTGATGTCTACAGTATCAACAAAAATTGTTATTGATTGATTTTCTGATGATAGATTGTCATTGATTAAGTAGGCCAGGATGACAATAACGGTAACCAGCCAATAGCATCTGATATTGATATTAGCTGGACTATTTTAGCTGGTATCAATTGTGCCGAGCTTGGCAATGTTAGTGGATGCTGGTAATGTGCATGATTGATTATACAAAATAATGCAAAAATGTCAATTTATTGCAACAGTCGTGCATGTACACCCAATAGAGGTGTTTCCTAAGATACAGTAGGAAATAATATGGCAAAGCTAAAGTCATACCTCAGCCACACTGTATCTGTTATTGGATGAACTATTGAAACAAGACCACATCAAAACAGCTTCACAATATGCTATGAAATTAAAAGTGTCGGCCATCAATTATACCTTAATATTTAGGATTCTTTTAGTCAAGACTGTTCTGTCCTTTTATTTCTAGCAAATCATAACTTGAAGTCTAAAAATTTTGTGTTGCTGGTAAAAGAGTTTATTAGAAGAGCTGCTGAGTTAAAAGTTGAAGAAAAATTCAAAAAGTAAGTAGATAATGCTTGGTAGAGTGGAACCTGATTAAACGGCCAGCAAAGAAACAGGCAATTATTGTGCCATTATCAGCCATTTTTCAGTATGAAGCTGGTTTTGGATATGACCTGTATGGCAACGCTCACATGGTTTAATACAACCTTTGAAAAAAATCACATGATGGGGGTCAGATGGGTAACCTTGTCCAGCCATCCTCATTTATCTGCGCTGTATTTATTAATTTTAGCAGGATTTTTTAGCCTTTTTTACAACAAAAAAAGGTCAAGATGAAGGGTTAGGGTAAGGGTTAGTTATTGATTGAGTTAAGTCAGCCAAACAGGAAATATTTGGCTTTTGGTCATTTGTATAGACCTCATTGGCTCAGTCTATACAGCATTACCTGGAGCCAAATATTTATATTTTCAATGTATAAATGGGTATTTGGTCAGGACCTACAAGACTGTTTGACAGTAGTAACCAGGTGGGCTTATGGATGGCGTAGAGCAGGGTTCCACTGTAAAAACAAATACACTAAATTGATAATTTAGATTATAAATACTTATGTCTTACTACCATTCAACTCTGGCTAACATAACTTTAAAATATATGTTAATGTATGTTAATATATGTTAATTTATGTTATTTACTTAATTATGTTAATTGCTTAGTTAATTTATTAATTTATTATGTTTCAGCTTTGAGTTGGTTTGTGAATTGTACAATGCCCTTCTGCTCATCCGTAGTTTTTGCAAATATTTCATAGAAGTTTTACCTTCTAAAGACATCATTTTACACTTTGGGGGATCAGTAACATGTTCTGTTGATAAAGAAACTGGGAAAGAACTTATTTCTTGTACAGGTACTTATTCTCATCATGTTAATGTATGTACTGTAATGAAGTATATATTTAGGGCAATCACTCTCAGCAAGGGGCTCTTCCAAGAGGTCACCCATGCTACTATACAACACTCAACTTACATGTTGATCCTTGTACAGGTTGTCACACACATGCTACACTATACAACACTCAACGTACATGTTGATCCTTGTACAGGTTGTCACACACATGCTACTATACAACACTCAACGTACATGTTGATCCTTGTAGAGGGAGGAAAACTGGAGAAGTTGAAGAAAACTTCTTGTGTCAAGGAAGGGAATAGCATACTAAACAAACATAACTTGCATATGTATTTTCATGTATACAATAGTAGTTCTGCCAGGATTCAAACTCTCTACCCTAGGAGTGAACTACACAGCATGTTGTGAGAGACAGCACAGTAACACCCCATGCCACCCCAAACTATATAGAGGTGTATAGCCTGCGCAATTCTTGTTTGTATTACATGACATATAATGTTTTACATATATAATCAGACTTGGGGATGACAGAGGATATGCTGTATGGGTTGTTCACTGTCTTACATGACATTCCAGTCTGGTAAGTACCAAAAGATAATGCAAGTTGGATTTGCAAACTGTATTTAAAAAGTCATTCTTGATCGTTATGAATAACTGTACTGAGAGTGTGTGGAAAACAGTGTGGAGCTGTGTGGCACAAGGCACATACAGTCACAGTGCAAATTGATGGCATCGTTTGGACCAATCACAGCTGCCCATACAAAGATATATTCTTAACTGATCAGTGCTTATTGAAACAATAGTCCTGACAACAACAGTTGCTTGGTGGTAGTCCACTGTGACTGCTGCATACAAATGAAAATGTTGCTAACTACTAACAATGATTTTTTTCTTTATTTTACTTGATCTTCCAGTGAAGAGACATATGCTGTTCACATTGAAACAATAAATACACTTTTAGTTTTACTCTCTGAGCAAATGTTTGACATATTTGCATCAAGCAACAGTATCTTTTACCATGCAATCATGAAGGGCAAATGGTGAGTCAGGACATGAATGTGTTTTAAAGATTTAACTTAAAATATGTGTAGGTGTAAAATGCAATAGGGCACCTACAGGATATGAAACCCTAACTCTAGTTATACCCAACCCCAAGTATTCTCTAAAACCATTTCCCACAATATAATACCTAAAGTATGAAAAAGTATAAATAGAAAAAAAATATGTCTTGCTTAGCTTCCTTACTCTTAGTATTTTTTTTCATTTTCCCTCT
Organism: Actinia tenebrosa; assembly: GCF_029948245.1. NCBI lineage: Eukaryota > Metazoa > Cnidaria > Anthozoa > Actiniaria > Actiniidae > Actinia > Actinia tenebrosa. The sequence goes on from NW_028292581.1 coordinate 21,845,353, forward strand.
TTAATGCAGATACTATATTGCTTCCTTTATCGATGAACCAATGTCTTGTAGTTTTCCTTGCTAACTGTTGCTAAAATTTCAGAAGAAACCATAATTCTTACTGTAACCTCTGAAAGGATATTACATAAAGGTATAGAGGGTAAAATAAGAGTTTATAAATTTTGCCTGTGACATTTTATGTTTCAGTCGCCATAAAGCAAAATATATTGTTCATGTTTTGCTACACAATTATGTCGCACAAGAGACAAGCCCCTTAGACTTGACCACAGATAATACTGCATGGTTTCGTGAGTAATATATATGATTGAATTAGTCTACAATACAGACTGTCATTTTATTATTATAAGTTTGTTAATCATTCATTGGGTGTTAACTAACCAACATAATATTGCCGTACATTGTAAAAGAATAATGTTTATTGAAAGCATGAATGGCATTATTATATTGAAGAATTCAGGTTATAATAATTGGGGTTTCAACCTTGGTGTATCAACCTCATTGTTACCTTCTATTGTGCTTTGTTTAGTTTTAATACAAGCTTTGTTTTGGAGTATTGTTGATGTTGTTCACAGGTATTTATGCCAGGGTTTGGCATCCTGTGCTGATCTGTTAGGCCAAAAGGGCATATCTACTTCTAACTCACAATACATGTAGAACCTTGAAATTTGTTCTGATCTATGTTCAGGCATGGCCAACTCATTATGATAATTGCTTTCTTCATTACATTACATAACAGCAAGCCTTTGGTCCTGGTTTGGAAGTCCATCAAGTACAGAAGAAGACCAGTCTGATTCTCTGCTGGCTAACCAAAGCTTACTTCTCTTACTGATCCTTGTCAACCATTGCACACAAGATAAAAGACTATTGAATCCTTACAGACATTCACTTTTTACCTTTACTGATTCCAAAGGTATTGTAGTTTAGGTTTGGATTTAAGTTTAACAAATAGATATTAATTTTTTATGTGTCTGCCTCCTATTGATGATAAATTGCAACATCACATTGTCAAAGTAGTATGAATTCACGAGGCTAGCTGAGTGGAACTGCATACTACTTTGACAATGCGATGATGAAATTTATCTCCAATGAGAGGATAGACACATAAAAAACTAATGGCTATTTGTTTTTTACAATAACAAAAACGATAAAAACTTATTTTTAGTGATCAAAACAACCAACGGAAAGAGCGTGCGCTCGTTGATGTCAGCTTTATCTGTCTGTCCTCTTATTGATTATAAAAAATAACCAATCAGCGCACAAGAAATTTGTAAGTTATTGTAAAAAATGCCACTGATAGACTTTATTAATATGTCTGATGAGATGGTACTTATATTTATTCATTTTGTTCATAATTAGCTGTCAGTCATGTTGGGTCAGACAAGACAAGTGATAGTTCATTCCAGTTCAATCTGGAACGACTTTATTCCACTCTCTGCAGGTAACAATTGCAGTACTCTGAACTGAAATATGATAAACATTTGGCATTGAAACAATACAAAACATACATACACATCATCCAAAAACATAATAGTATTAATTTCAAAGTACAGTAAAGCGCTGCTCAACAATACTTCTATAAGTGCAATTCATATAACATCAAACCAGCACAGCAAGCAAGCTTATTTTTCATATGAAGAGAAAATTACTGACAATAGCCATGATTTTGAATAAAAAGTGCACACCCCAACCAATCAGAAAGCAAGATTTGCAACAGTTACTGGTATTTTGCCAATATTTTCTTTAAACATTCTTAAACTGTGACTTTGCTCTTCCAGTGATCTTCAACATGATCAAACTACATTGTTACTCTATCTGCTGTTGCACAGAAACCCAAATGTATCATCATTTGTTTTACCAAGAAAAGATATTGATCAGCTAGTGAGTATTTGCATTCATTAAGAAACACTCATTATCAAACCCTGAAACAACCTCTGGGCTGATCTAAGTCAGGGCATGGCTAACTCACAGATTGAACCCTGTAACAACCTCTGGGCTGATCTAAGTCAGGGCATGGCTAACTCACAGATCAAACCCTGAAGCTACCTCTAGGCTGATCTAAGTCAGGGCATGGCTAACTCACAGAACAAACCCTGAAGCTACCTCTAGGCTGATCTAAGTCAGGGCAGGCACAGATTGAATTGGAATTTAGAGTGTCTTAAATTTTGCCAAAAAGAACCTCGAGAAAAACCAAGGGAGAGACTTAATAACAAACTTTACTTGTAACAAGTCCACTACCACTGCGCTACCCTGGATTTCCTCCTTAAAGGAAAATGCTTCCTTACCCTGTTTCAGCTGAGGACAAATGAAAATATAATAATCCACAGGAAGGGTGGTGTTTTAAAATTAACACACGTGTCTTATCTCTTATAGGTGTTACCCATTCTCGAACTTCTTTACAGTGCAGAAGATCACAATGCACATCACATCTACATGTCACTTATCATCCTACTCATTCTCAGCCAAAATGACCACTTTAACAAATCTGTGCATGAAATAGTAAGTAAATTTTTACAGCTGATAATAAAGATCAAATAAATGATGAATATACATTGTACTCACCCTTGCCTGTATTCGTAAATACCAAGTAGATATTAGGAAACACTTTTAACTTGCACTTGAAGGAATGTTACTGCATTGAGGGGGGACTCAGATAATGGAGAAAAGCAGGGATGCTGATCTTACCTCTTAGGATGAGTCTAATTTGGTACCTCTTTAGAAGTCAAAAAACTGAAAGAACCACGTGAGAGTAAGCTGGTACATCTTAGGGTGTTTGAGAGATGATAAGATACCCAAGATAACAACAGCTGAAGTAACAGCTATAATTTATATTAGTTCGTTTTATCAACCATAAATTAGAATAAATATGATCCAAGCTTTCTTTTTTCTTTCATCGTCTGACTTTTTACAACTATCATTTCCCCCCCCCCCCCCCCCCTCCCCATTTTATACACGGGAGTACGCGTTACATTACGCCAACTGCTTTTTTTCCCAACAGACAATAGCAACAATCCCTTGGTATACAGAGAGAGCGATATATGACATCACTTTAGGAGGGTTACTTGTGCTTGTGGTCCTTCGAACCATACAGTATAACATGACTAAGATGAGGGTAGGTAAACAATATTCTCTCAATAATCCATGAACAATAAATATAATAAATCTTGGTTTTTCCTTATAAATTGTTTTCCTCTATTTATAGGATAAATATTTACACACAAACTGCTTAGCAACCCTTGCCAACATGTCATCTCATTTCCATGCCCTTCACCCATATGTGACGCAGAGAATTGTAAGGTATGTAGTGTAGTGATCATTATGTTACATTCTAGACACCACAACTGAGACCATCTTCAAAAAAACTTTCAATTTTATCAACACCCAAAACAACATCTGGGAATCATCCACCAGAGACCCCAGAGGTTGACCACTCTTGAGTCCCAAAGTGTTATTCAATGTTGTTGATGACATACACTCCCAGATTCTTTGTTTTCCTTCCTTGCTGAATGCTGATTGGATTAAAGTGATTGTTTTCACTCTTGGTTGTGATTGGTTAACTTTGTTAATGTGGTCTCAGTGTGTCTGCAACGTAATCTGGTTTGATTGGTATTTTTCATCTATACAGTATGTTAATTGCTTATGGTTATGATAATATTATATCTTATTAGCCTCTATGCTCTTCTATCAAAAAAGCATGCAAAAGTATTGGAGCTCATGAAAGAAAAACCTACGAAAAACACACAAGCAACGTCAGAAAACAAGGATTCAACAGATTACGTAAGTCTAGAATTTTGTCTTGATAAATTAACGAAGGGAAAGAGACCATTTATTTTTATCAGGGAGAATAAGGGATGGGATCCAGTGGGTAGTTCACCACATTCACAAATCTTATCCCCCGTCCATTTGTTAGATAAAATGCATGTCTTACAGGTTGCAGATCTGGCTATTTTGGAAGAAGTGATTCGCATGGTGCTAGAGATCATAAACTCTTGTGTAACTAATACTTTACACCACAATCCCAACTTGGTTTATACATTGCTTCATCGACGAGAATTGTTTGCTCAGTTCAGAAGCCATCCAACTTTTCAGGATTTGATTCAAAATATAGATACGGTGAGTCGAATGCAAAGTAAGTTATTCACACACACATAATAAAAAATAATAATACGATTTATATTTATGAATAAAAGATTTAATCTAAGTCACATTGGTGAGAGGCGGCACATTAGCAGCACATGCCACCCGTGCTTCCCTTATGGTTGAATATAACTTAGCAGCCAAAGGATTGAAGGCATATTTGCTTGGATATATTTATATTTGCAATTATTTTTACTTTTATTTCTGTTTTTTTAGGTTCTTGCATTTTTTAGTGCAAGGCTTGAACAACACCCTGATCAGACATTATCTGTTGCCGTGGTGTTGGATGTTATTAAACAAGGAACATTACAGTGGCCTAAGGATAGACTTAAGGTATTTATATTGTAATCTTTATCTTATTATTAATCCCGGGATATGGAGCTTTTGTGGGGATTTATTACCTTTTTAGCAGCTTTTTGGGTCCCCACTATGTGGGTTTACACCTCATTTTGTCTTCGCTGCCCATCAGGTGGGGATTTGTTTCGTAAATTCCAACATCACAGCCATTGTTCCCTCAAAGAATTCTAATTTGCAGCAAAAATATGTTGCCAAGCCAAATTTAGTTGCCCCAGGGGGTGGGTCTTTTGCTCTTTACTTACCGCATAATTCTTCCCCATATATTGGGGCAATGGTACGGGCCTCTGGCACCCAGGGTAGGACAATGGTCAGTTTTAGTTCATTACTCTATACTAACCGCTATGTATATCCCAAGGTGGAGAGCGTTGGGTTTTTTACTTTATGTTCATATTCAATAGGCTCTTTTGTTGTAACAATAAACTGCTGTTATCATACAGCTAATTTCTTTTAGTTCAATATAAACACAACTACCATTACATTTCTTTGATATTTTCTGCTAATGACTTCCTTATGGCAAGGTAGCTTTAAATGGAGTTAGGCCTAGGGCAAACGTCGAACTTTCCATGCACCGAACTCATTAAAAACAATTGATATCAGGTGATAATGAGGCGGCATTCTTTGATGTAATTAAGTTCGGTGCATGGAAAGTTCGACGTTTGCCATAGGCCTAAGGTAATTACTAGCCTAGAAACTTGTGTATAACCATTTTTTCTGCTTGATTACCAGAAATTTCCTGAACTAAAGTTTAAATATGTTGAGGAAGAACAACCTGAGGAGTTCTTTATCCCTTACGTGTGGTCGCTTGTCTACAGGCTGTCTTTAATGTACTGGAATCCACAACACATACAAATATTCCACCCTGAAACGTGACCTGAAGAATTGCCAAGTATGAATAGATAGAATAATATGTAAGAATGTATTGATGGCCCACAGGGACTTGCCTAAAGTAGAAGACCAGACTGGGCCTTAAGTTAATTAACCTTGTCAAAACAAATATAAAATGAATGGGGGTCTTTGAAAAATTTAAATGGCATTCATTGTTCTCCATTCCATTCACTTTGCTATTCACATTCTCATTGGTCAAAAACTGAGCTGTAGTGGTGATTTCTATATAAATGATAAAACAAACATAACAGTTTTTTTCCCCATGCTCTGTTCATTAATACTACATTTAGCACTTTAAGAAATGCCAAAAGCACTAGAGAAGTACTTGCCTTTCATCACTTCCTGGATGCTGTGTTACTGAATACAGCTTGCTAAAAGCTGTTGTTTCTTAAGTACAGTATTTAGGGATAGAATTCAGAATATTATTGATAATACAATTATTTTTTATTGCCACCAATAACTTAACTCTGACTTACAGTGCAGCACCATGACCTCATTTAAGGTTATTCCCTTGTTTTGCACTGTGCATTTTTCTGCACATGCAACAAAAAGCATGGAACTAAAAACGTTTAGGCATTTTTCTTTTGGAAACTAAATAAGGGACATGTTCAAACCATTTTTAACTTTTTTCTCTTTTTTGAGTAGAGAAATTAAGATTTTTATCTGACTCGCCCCAGTCTCCACGTTCAGAAAAGTGTCAGTTTTTGAATATTTTGATGTTTTTTCAAGATAAAATTGAAAATGAGAATGGAGACCCCCATTTTTCATTTCAGATTTTTGATAAATGCAATGTTTGGACTCATTATATATCAAAATATGTCCATAACATAATCAATGTCCATGCAAAGTTTCAGGACAAAGTTATTGGCAAAATTTCTTTCAAGGAAATTACCTTAACTCACTGTGCCATGTGCCATTTTGGACTTAAGTTTATGTCATGCTGTAACCTGCTTTTTGACTCAAACTGCTGCCCCCTTCTCCCCTAGAGAGAGATAGGTTACAAACTCTACTCAGACTACTCACATATGATAGAGTCAAAAATCGAAGTGAAGTAACTGCTATGCCATTCTCTTTCTTCGTGGCATAAATATAAGCAGAAATTATGTAGAGTGAATTTAGTTGCAATGTTAACAAAACTTTAAAATTGAATTAGCAAAGAAGTTTATTTTTCTTATGACATCTCTCATTTATTGATGAATACTTGTTGGAGATTTTGAACAGTAGGAAACATATACTTCAAAGGGTTTACTAATATTTATGATGCCTTGGATCTAAATTACAAAAATGTATGAATTCCTGATCTTTAGAGGTTGTTCTGGCTTACCCTGGGATTCAGAGGTTATTTTCTCTCTCCAGCATTTGCTGTTTTAACGGAAAGCACTTCCTTGTTTCAAACACAGGAAGAGAAACTGAACCTCTGGAGCCTAGGGTACATCAAGCTTAAACTAAAATAACAAACTACAACTATATTTATATCGTTTCTAATATAATGTTAAAATTATTAGTATTTTTTCTATAACAGGCATGCTTTAATACAACATTCTGCATGATCTTTTTATTATTATTTACATTGGAATATAAAAACAAGAACAACCTCCAAACAGCATTCATACAAAAAGACTAGTATTGTGACATTAATTTAAGTCATTTTATCTTTGTAGTCTAGATATTCATGGAAAATATACATGGCTAGAAGTGAATGTTTCACAGATATGGTTAGTAAACTGATGGTTTAATGGCTTTACATAAACACCTGGATATGACAAGTAGCATTCTAGTGTACCATATCTCCCACAAATATATATTTTCCATCAATGATCTATTGACCTTTACAGTATGACATTACTTGCTCTAGAAGACCGAGTCCTTGATGATTAAGACACAGCATCTACTAGGCATCTCCATAGCAATATGTCTTGACTATAAGATACAGCTGTAGATATAATTATAGTAACCTTGCCGACACCCAGTATAAAACTCCAACAAAGTTTATAAATCTAGACTATATAAGAAATCTCCAGCGAGAAAGCGAAGCATATATATACCTAAGATAAGTTTAGTACATTATGTTTCATATACAAATATAGTTAGCTAATGCTGGTTTTCAAGCATTCCCAAGGGGGTGAAAAAACGAAAGACATGGCAGCCATGTTGGTTGATATACAATAGAATGATAACCAAGATGACAACTATGATGTTATGTGCTAACAAAGAACACAGGCTGCCAATTACCTCTTAACCCTAGTGAGTTTTGCAGATGATTGGAACTTAAAAGCTGTATCTCTGCAATCAAAGCAATATATTTTTCTTTCTTAAAATTGGACAGAGAATTGCAGTTGACACCACCAACATAGCTTGCAAAGGAATTCAAATAGTAATACGATCTAAATAATGTAACTTTGCAATTTTTAGCGATTAAAAAAAACATTTACAAACTTTACCCAAAAATAATTCTACCCATTTAGTGATTGTGGAAAACACTAATATCCATATCCAACTGATAATAAAAAATAACTCTGAGGGTAAGTATTCTTGGTAGCTATGGTTACACAACAAAGCAATGTCCTCTCTCATGAAAGGCACAAACAATGTTAGTCAATATTAGCCATTTCTAGGTTGAGGAAAAAACTGGGTGAAGTTGGCAGTGAAATGCATTGCGGGACTGTTTAAGGGAACGAAATCAACACCATCTTGGAAATAAATAATAGTTATAACTTTTCTCGAATGCAGAGAAGGGAAGTCACCATGTAAAATGAGATTGGATCTTGGAATCATGATTGTTTCTCGTACTGGAGCGAAGGCTGCGAGTAGATATATAAGGGTGGAATTGTTAAGTGATATAGCGATGAGCTAGCTTATTGAGTGCTTCGTATACAGTTAACTGTTAGCAGTAGTTAACAGTCCCACAATACACTGCAATGCCAAGTCCACCCTACCCAGTTTTAATACTCTCTAGAATATCACGAGGTACTTTTCCTATTGGTTCATACAGGATATTACCTCTGCCTCGGCATGTTGCACCATTTTAAATAAGATACTCACATATCTTTAGCGTTTCAAACTGAAACAAAATGATGTAAACCACAACTGGAAGTATGACAGAAAAGTCATTTGATCATCCTTGTGTCATACATCATGCTCATCATGATCAAACACACAACTAACAGCTGACACCATATTAAAATGTAACATTGTCAGAACTAAGACATGGAGGAACAAGGTGCCGAGGGAGAACCCATCTGTGTCAAAACCTTATCAAGCCATTGCAATGGACCGTTTAAATGTAGTTCTATCCAGCAAGGTGTACTAGTAACTGTTTGTCTGCGATATTCTGCACCCCATCCTTTAACAAATGACATGCGAATGGTACACATTCTGGTGAGTGCGTAAACAGCCTCAAATCCTTGGTTGACTGATTGCGAAAGAAGCTGTGCAAACTCTTGGTTGTTGAATATTTTAAGGTTACATCCAGGAGGGATTTTACAAACAGTAGCCGGATGCCAGTTATATCTCTGGTTACAGTTAGGACTTTGAACAAAAATGCTGCTGTCACTAAGGCACTCTGCGAACACTTCACCTCCAATATAGTACAGCCGTACACCTTTGCCAATATGTTTCCGTGTCATTTCAATCGGTGGATTTCTATTGATGTTAGACAACAATCCAAGACAAAATCGGTCAGAACTTGAAGGATCAGTAAATCCGTCTACGGTTAGACTTGGCTGTGATGCATGAAACGTCTCTCCTACTCTTGTATTCATTTCATAATATGCAATAGAACACCAGCAAGCTGGTTCAGTATACTGAATCGGCTGAGCATCTATAATAAACACAAACAACATTTAATAAACATGAACTACAATAAAAATTTTGTAGTTGATGGATTACTATTTAGTTGTATATCCATAATATTTATTCCTTTCTGTCTTGGAATGGCCTATCGCCTATGTACGGCTTAGGTGTATAAAACATGACAAATAAAACAATACTTGAAAACTTGCTAACCTATGAGAGGAGCTTCTGGTGCTGGAGAAAGCTGTTGATCTAGAACAAAATTGAATATCACAGTAAGTAAATAAACCCACGCATACATGTACATGTTATTACAGATGGTATAGTGTGCATAACAAAGTCATATTGTGTACCAAAAATTATCCATACCCCCCTCACGGAGGAATTTTTTTAAGACACCCCCCTACCCCCCAGAAATTCCAATTTTCTTCCATACAAGCTCTGTATTTTTTGTTCTTTCTCTGACCCCCCTACTCTTTGGAAATTCCACTGTGATGTGGGTATTGATGATTTCTGGAACTACACATTGATAAGAAGAAGAACTTTATTTGTACCCATTATTACATTTTTTGTTCTAATTTGATACATTATTTTATGTTGAACAGATTGAGGGGTACCAACTTCCAAAAATAACTAAAAAGCTAAAAATGCTTGGAAGTCGGTTTACATATTCTTAATTAAAAGTCATTACATTTAACTAATTTAACTGATAACTAATCAGAGAGCTGATTTTCAACAACACAATTCTACTTTCTTCGTCCTACTTTTTAAGATTATTTTGTAAAATATTGCCACAAAAGCAAAGAGATACAATGTGAATAGAAATGTGGATTTTGGTCATCATAAACAAGTGATTGTCAATTCGTAATGTAATTCCAAATTCCATCAATATATCAAAAAAAGGAGGCAGCATGGTCGAGTGGTCATAGCATTGGTGCCTTGTTCTATTCCCACTGTGGCCACTAGCTGAGACTGTATTATGTCCTGATCCGTTCAGATTCAGTTTCTCAACCATGTTTGCCAAATTAACAGTTGGGATTCTCATAAGCACTATGTTTCTATTTCTTCATTTCAGTTTATTCATTCTTCATAGAATGCTGGTAATAAAGTATTATTAAGTATCTTTACCATAACTTTGGCAAAGCACCTGCTAAGTATTAGCTTTAAATTTTGCACTTTGTGTTTTTCAATAAAAATTACTGTATTTCAAACAAGTCACAACAAAACTGATACATTATTATAGATGATGGTTGAATACCTGTTTGCATGTTTTGTTGCTGGTCACCAGACATATCTGAACAAGCATCTTCTGACATATATCCTCCAGTTGGTGTTTCTAAGAACAACAATATATTATTGCTGGATGCATGTACATGGATTTATATCATACAGGGTGTTTCTGGATACAAAATTTGGTAAGTTGTTTTTGGCAAAAGAATAACAACAGTATAAAAATAATTCATAAATAGCATATATGTACTATGTAGTATTTTTTATTATATAGTAAATCTTCATAAAAATCGATTATAAGATATATAAATATATAAAATATGATCTAAGAAATATAAGTATAGTCCATTTCTATTACATCATTTTAACTGAATAGGCTATATTATTTATGAACATGTTAAGGAAATCTAAAAAAAAACATTCAGCTTATATCCAGTGTGAGATTTTACACCGAGTTAAAGGTATTCATACAGATAAAATCATTAGCATGGCAAAATTCAGATTGATTCAAATATTCCAAATTATTTCAGTTTGTAATGAGTCATACATACCAGGAAGTTGAAAGGTGTTTGTTGGTTCTTGCGTTGGAAACGACATATTGTCAGGTCTTGTGTATTCAGGTATGGGATGGAGTTCATGAGGTGTATCTATGGTCTGACGAGGCACCAACACTGCTGGCAACACTACAAATACAAACATAACACACATTATTTAATAACATGATAATAATAATCAGGGTTTAAAAGGGTTTGAAGGTCACTCATTAGACAATATCCAGCCTGAATTGAAACTTGACCAGTCATCTTAACCAGTAATGTCAAGCCAGAATTGACTGATGATCATGACTGGTGACTGATGAGCCGTTGTACATTAAGCCCTGATAATAAATATTTAATAATCTTTAGTCAATTGTTAATAAAGATATCTAGGTTGGAAACACAAGCATATAATAACCGAAACATTCAAACTGAGATTTATCATAGAATGAATAAATTGCTAGTTTACACTCCAAAATCAGTATATTAAATTAATACAGCTGTTCCTGAAGCATTCAGTGTTTATTTTAGGTTTCAGCAAGTTACTGTTTCTAAGTCAGGACTCGTTGAGCAATGTTTTTAAAGATATTTCTATCACAAATTGACTGACAGCCTCGGTTTGAAGGTTTTTGTTTAGGTTCTTTGGTTTTCTTTCCATCACAAAACATAAGCTAAATTCAAAATTAATCTGCTAATTAACTTTGTGTATTCATAGATTAGCCCAGAGTTTGTTTGAAGGTGAAATAAATTCGAAGATCATAATGTTTTCCATTAGACCAGTACACCAGTAATATTAGCACAGTTTGTCCTTAATTGTACTCTACAACACTACAAATTATTATTTCACATACATTAGTCATAAGTATCAATAGGGTACATTCTTGAACACATGTCTGAATGCCTTAGTTTTACATACTTTCTTTATTACAGCATCACCACAGTTTTAGCACAAAAAATAACACGATCTTTTTAGATTGTACAGTAGCAGGATAGTATGCATGGACTATGTCTTCTTGGTGGGGCAGGTGTTGACAGCAACTGACGAATGACGTGGCCCTTTAGATAGCATTGTTATAATCAGATAAGAGCCAGCCAGCCAATCACATTCATCTACACCTCCATAAATTAGTCAGTCATAAACTTCAAAACAGATATACCAGTAGAGAGTTAGTACCTCCTGTAATACACACAAGAAACAAACAAGATCTTCCACACACTAGTCATGCTTAGTCATGCTCTTACATGCCATATAAAGTAACATCACATACATTACATCCACGTTTACACCTAGCATCAAGATACACTCATTCTCTACTGATCTTTTCTAACGAACTCATTTCATATTTTTGAAGCGATTCTAGTAATCATGAAGAAAGAAATAGTTTATGCCTGATTCGTTCCTATGCTCATACATAGTTACGATAATATCATAAGATCTATCCTAGCTAGACAGCCATCTTGATTCTTGTCGGTAATAAGAAAGAAGAAAGAAGAATTCACATACATAAACATGCTTTAAAACACAAGCTCGACAGAAAGAAAATAAAGTAGTGTGATCTCTTGTACAACGTGAAATATATATGTATGTATTTATTCAGGAAAATAGCATTATACATATATAAACATTATCTTGTCTATATGTAGACAACAATATGTACACTATGTACAAAAATTCATCTGAAAATTGTTAAGGAAGAGTTACAAAAGGGTTGAATAGTAAAGCGAGGAGTCCGCACGAGGCGCATAGCGCCATGACAATCGTTCAACCGTGATCTTGTATCCCCTCCACTTATCAAGAAGAACCGACTTGTTTTGATGTTAATAAACAAAATCCTGTGTTATCATTTGTACAAAAAAACTGAAATCTTTATCTGTTGGCATCCATAACGAGCCTAAACGACAAAAAACGACGATCTTAACAAGTATGAAGAATCCATCAGTCAAATACTATAAATATATATCATATCTAATAGAACACCGCACCAAAGGATCATGTACTGTCTCAACAGATCGACATTAAACTGACGATAAAAATACTTAAAGAAATGCTTCAAGGATTGCAATTCCTAACCTAGAATTGTCGTCTAGTTAATGAATATTAGTGAGACGTTAAACACAAGGAGATCGAACGCTCCCCACAGAGGAACACACTACACAAATACTTGTTATTAAACTAAGCCATATTAAATGTACAGAATGTATTGCTATACATGCAATAGGTTTTAATATCATACTCGTTTTAGTTTGCTTGTGTTTTTTTTTAGCTTCAAAGTATCTTTTTTAAATTTATTGAATGTTGCACTTTATATTTATCGATGAGTAAAGAACCAACTACAGAATGATCGATGCTTAACGCCGTTAGCTGCGAACACAAACCAAGTTAGTTCAAGTAAAGTTATTGTAGTTAATCATTGTACTTACCCGGGGTTTCTACTCTCTGGTAATGGAAAGGATTCACACAAACTTCGTCTTTTTTCAAGTTAAAAGCGTAATCGCAAGCTTCTATAGGTCGTAATTCATGATGGCTTTGCAAGTCAGGCCATCGCCATAATCTACAGTAAATAACATGCGGCAGGCCTTTTCGATGTGATACTTGTAGTCTTCCATCTAGACTGCGTGGTATAGTAACACATTTAGTAGGGATACCAGGGTTTGTGATGGCTTTTTCTAGCTCTTCCAGGCCGCCAGTCTTTTTGAGTTTCTTCACTAAACTCTTCACGGCTTTCTCGGCCCATTTATCGTCTTCATCGCCTCCTCTTTTCCAGCCAAGCAGCCTTTTTACTACCGGAGGGGTAAAAGGCAACAAGGACGTCATAATAGAGGTTAACAGAAACCGAAATAGCGCTTTTTAAAATGGTTTTTCTGCAGCAAATGGTGTAAAGCAAGGCTGACTCGATGGATCTGCTGCACTGAACGAGCAAACACGAGAGGACTGGACTGACAGGTTTGATTGACAGCTGTAACACATCAATATTAACCAATCAAAAACACGGTTGTATATACCACGCCTACTCCATATATAGAGGTGTTATTGACGTCGAGTGTCACACTATACCCCACTATACTAGTAATATTATCACTTTTGATCACTATTATATTACCACCGTGCACTCCTTATGACACGTCAATCATCGGCCTTTAAATATAAAATACAAAATCCCTTTTGCTGAGAATATAGTTTTTTTGAGTTATCTCAAACGATAGTAATCTGGTATATGATAAAGATGATGATTAGCATGATATAAACGCAATTGTGAACAAGCACAAAACACTCAATGGAAATGAGTCATTCTGTGCAGGGTTATGTCTGGAGCAAAGGACTACACGTGGTAAAAGTGAAATCTTTTCAAACCCACATTAGATTCAGACAAGAAAACTTATTGCAATGAACCATTGTGGGCCATGTCAAGGACTGACTTCCGCTCGACTCCAGACTAGCCAATCAGCGAGCGAGTTGTGATATTAAAGTGCGTATTTTCATAGCACGCAACAGACACACACGACACGCCGACATGTCTAGACGACCACGTGCTAAGATATAACCAATCAGAGTGCTTGTTTTGCTATGTCCTGTCGGCAAGCAACCTTCACTGTGCAATGGTCGATTTTCAAGGTATTAAGAATGCAGCAGGCCTTATATACTTCGTCTAGACATAAAATACTTCCTATCTTCTCTTTACTTGGATTGTTCGTTTCAACAGGGATACGTTTCTTGTAGCTCTCTACTCAAAAGAAGTGATTTCATACCAATGTTATATGTTCAACTTGTTCACTGTGGCCAACTTTCACAATACACATCTGATTCAAAATCTTCTCAAATTCTGTGTCTTAGACGGCGACAAAATAGCGGAACTCAAAGACACGACGAATTCAATCCTCAAACGACTCAAAGTTTGTGAGTTGGGGTTTTTACTGCAGGCTTTACAGTCGAGAGGAGGTGATGTGTCGAGCTGTGTTTTCTATCCGTGTGATGACAGAATCGGCAAACGAATCATACACGAGCCGCATCTCATTGTATATCGAACATTTAGACACCCCGGTATACAGTCTGTGAGCGAACTTAAGCATCTTGCCGTATGTTCACGACATGATGTTACAAATGAGAAAATTTGTATCAATCCGTACCACTACAGTGCAGTCGTACAGATAGGTGAGTATAATGTGATTTGTAAATGTTATAAACTTCAAATGTAATGCGCTTATTGTCCTTCTCCATACATTTTCTTTATTTCAATTTTTATTTTTTCGAAAGAACTTCCAGCTAAAAGAAGTACACCAGTTAAGAGCAAGAATGACACGAAGAGAGAAGAATCTTCTTCAGGTAAGCGTGCCTTCTTGCAGACATAAGTTCTATATATGTTGTCGCTGTGTTATGGTAAAATTTTAATGAATCTGTCTTCGTTCGTGCAGGTTTTGTCAGTAATTATACGCCGTCTACATCGATGGAACCAACTGTATCGTCCATGCCTTTGTCCCTGACAGGTACGTAAAACACAATCTTGCCTCGTGTATTAAAATAGCTATAATAAATGGCTAGTAGCCAGTACAGTACTGTATATAAATACATCGGCCCTTGGAAGAGATCATGTGTGTGTGTGTTCTACATTACCTACCAGACACTTCGAGTTTTCTTGACAAACTCCTTCTAGTGTCAAATTTAATATATAATTTGTACAAGAGTCTGTATTAAGTGTCTTGTTTTTCATCGGTACTATTCTAAAAAATTCCTAGAACACCCAAGAAATCCTAAAGAATGGCCAAAACGTAGTTGGTGTTGTGTTGCTTATTGGGAGCATAACGATCGTATTGGTCCACTCTACCATCAGTATCAACACCACAACATTCTAAATATATATGAATCTCTACCCGTATCAAACAAGGCAAAAGGAATGTGTTTAGCCGCACTATACGGAGATTCTATTGCTTCCGACACAACAAAGAGAGTAAGGAATCATATTGGTTTTGGACTTCAACTTTCAAGGGAAGAAGATGGTATTTGGATGTATAACAGAAGTGATTTCTCGCTGTTTGCTAACGGACCAACGTTATCTGAAAGAACTTCTGAATTCACTTGTAGACATAATACTATTGTACATAAAGTACCTCCTGGATACTCGCTAAAACTCTACGATTATACCGAAAGTCCGCGAACTTGCCAGTCTTATGGTGACGATGTAAAACTTTCCGTGCCACACAGTGTGAGGGTTAGTTTTGCTAAAGGATGGGGAAATACCTGTTCCACTTCTTACCGCAGACAGTTTGTCACGTCATGTCCATGTTGGATCGAAATTCATTTCGTTGTCTGAATATTGAAGCGGACGACCTAAGGTTTAGTTATTGTAGCATATCCAATAAAATTATATATTATGCATATATATATATATAATTTGCAGTATTTTTGCAAGCGCTGCATATATGTATATGTGTGTGTGTGTGTGTGTGTGTGTGTGTGTGTGTGTGTGTGTGTGTGTGTGTGTGTGTGTGTGTGAACTGTGCTTGCAGAAATATTGCAAATAATATATATATATCAATATATCGATATATCAGGTGCATTCTGGGTAATTTCCAACTAAAAATAGCTTTAATGAAGGTTTATTACAACTTTATGGTAAAATATAACCAAAGTGTACAGTGTGAGCATTAATACTAGATATCTGGCCAAGTTTTGATTGGAAATCGCTTTATTTAAATAATCTTGAAATATGGATATATCGATATACTTCAGTTTTGCATATGTATATTTATATTTATATTTATAAAATATTTGAGATATAACGAGTGCACTGATTGGCTGGCTACCTCATTTATATCAGAGGACAGAAACATGTTTGTGCAAAATCATTCAAAAATGTTTTATAAAAGCGATATAAAACGTCCGCTTGTGTCTATATGCTGTGACATAAACACGATGGGAGCTGTAGAGCACTCGAGAAGTCAAAGAAACACTTGGCTACGCCTTGTTTCTATACAACTTCTCTCTTGCTCTACAGCTTCCAACGTGCTTATGTCATAGTATATAGATGCGCACCGTTTTATATTCCTTAAATATATATATATATATATATTATACAGACATATCTGTCATGTCAGCAGCCCCTAACAGCTTAGAACCACTTCAAAAGTTTCTGTTGCCTCTTTATGCTATAAAACACAGTATTTGAACCATGGTTGTCAAAGATCATAATTATGCTAGTTATATTTGTATATTTCATTTTGGTCAACCTTCTTGGGATTGACTGTATGTTTATATATATATATATATATATACATATATATAGTCAATCATCTGTGGCTACTTTGGATAAATATATACAATTAGATAGACATATATTATATATATAGATAGACATATAATTTAACAGAGAAATTCAGAGAGATTCTAGTCTTTTCCAATATTGATTGGTAAGTTCAATGTAATACAGAGTAGCACTTTTCAAAGTGAATAACTTCCATGACAGTGAATTAATCGGATCCAATTTTTTTGCATCTGAATTAGAACATTTTTATAGGTAATCCTGTACTTGTGTTTGTGTGAGCTGTCTTTTCTAAAATAAAACATCACTTTTATGATCCCTAGGACCTAAATTGACAATCATTTATTCATAAACTGTTTTCAGATTCATGAGATAGGCTTGCTATTAAAATCGTCTCCCACAGACATCGTAGACTAAACAATTCTTTTTGTGTTTGATCATGGTAAATTGACCTTAATCAATATATATGGCTGGAAAAAACAATTATTATTTTCTTTAAGGGTTTTTAATACTTATTGATTTATCCCATATTCTCCCCTCCTCCCCTTATACCTCCCCCCATCTTTACTTGAAACGGTTCACATATTCCTTCCTCCTCCCCTGGTACCTCCTCCCATTCTCACCTGACATGTTTACCATATTCTCTCTCCTCCCTTGGTACCTCCCCCCATCCTCACCTGACATGGTTACCATATTCTCTCCCCTCCCCTGGAACCTCCTCCCTTGGTAGCTCCCCCAATCCTCGCCTTACATGGTTACCACATTCTCTCCTCCTTTCCTGCTACCTCCCCCATCCCCCCATCACTATTCAGACATTGTTCTTGTTAACAATAAGTTTGTAATACTCGTAGAATGGATGTAGAATGGATTCTTTTAATAATTTTGAGTATTTTTTTGCTTGTTAACTGAAGATTCATGGTTGCCATAAACGAGATGATCAAACTCTATTGCTGGAAAACAGAGGCCAGATACCGGCTTCCATGCATTCATTCTGCTTATAAATGAATATCAGTAATGGATGGTTGAAGCCGGACAATCCCCACCCACTTTGGCCACAGCTAGAATAAAGAGAGACAAAGAAAAGAAAAAATATTTCTTTTGGTAGTATCGTATCTGATTAATCTTTGACAACTTTGAATATATTTCTCTTGCAATAAGGATATCCATGAGTAATAACATTCAGGAAGGCCAAGCGGTCTACGGCGTCAAACTCAAGGTTAATCCTTCCTAAGTTGCTTGGGAGCAGGCGTTCTGGTGTCCTAATGGAGTCGTGGGTTTGAATCCCACTTCTGACATTTAGAGTGGCATGGGTGGCGTTCGCGGCTAACGCGTCGTCTTTCACCGCAGTGAGTCCTACGGGTCGGGTCTCAGGTTCAAGCCCTGCGGTCGCCACATGTGAATTGAGTTTGTTTGATGTGTTGTTCTCTCCTATGCTACGAGGGTTCTCTCCGGGTTCTCCGGTTTCCTCCCTCCGTAAAAATCAACATGTTAGTTGAGCGTTGTGTGCATAGAATATTGAATGGGGAAGTGGTAGTTCGCGTGAGCGAGAAGTGTCCCCAATTAGTGCGAATGCGCTAGAACGACTAGACACTCAAATAGAGATTTTTATTTCTTTTTTTTTTTTTTTTTTCATGCTTATCTTTTGTTAACTCAGTCCGTCGTTCTCAGTAGAACATATTTCTCCTGCAGTAAGGATTTCCATGAATGCTGACATTAAGATGTTTATCATTTGTTAACTCTGCGTCGTTCTTCAGTAGAACGTTTAATTGCCATAGTAAACTGCCACTAACAGATATTGAAGAAGTAAACAATTGGGTGGCACTTCAAAATTATTGGTATATTGAGAGTCCTTACCCTTGTTCTTATCATTACCTTACACACCTCAGTGATGGCAAGCTGTAATTGCCGTGCGAAAAGGCTAGTTGCTAAGTTCAGTATAATACTAAAAGTGTCTTATAATCATGTTACGTTAAAAACATGAAATAAAAAGAGTTGAAGTTGGAAATGAGCTCAGGAGATTAGTAATTAGTGTACAATTTTATCTCCTTATCTTTTAACAGATAAATTATATTGTAGTTATTATAGCGCCATTCGTCCTGATATTTATTTCAGTGCATTTACAAAAAAATGACCACAAAAATGACTGTTTATTATTTTCGCATGTTTAGCTGTTCATCGCCAGTTGGTGGGAGGTACAGCCCTGACGAGAACGCGAGTCAGAAAACCCTTGGTCTATTTTTACATAAGCAGCAAACTACCCCTTATCACTCTTTTCATTGCTACGTGAGGTTTGAGACAGTCGCGACAGGGAAATTGGGCAATATACTTTCGTATTGCGACTGTTGTCTTGTTCAGCGCGTATCTAGCAGTGAAAAGAGTGGTAAATGGTCATGCCTGAAAAGGAACAGAACTATGATGATTCCACGTCTCCCGCAAGGGAAGCTGCTGAGTCATTCCCGAGGAACAATTTTCTTGTTATTGCGACGTGGTTCAAGAAATACTTTTGGGAAGGTAATGAGAGTATTAGCTTAAATACAAGTTAACTGAACTGTTGGTAAGTCTGGTACTACATGGAGGCCGTCCTCATTCACCATCACAATTAACCAACGAAATTTGATAAAAAAATTTCTTTGCCGTGATTAACCCGTAAAAAGAATAAATCCAAATGCCTTGTAAAAAGGGTTAACTTGTTTTATTACTTGGTAATGATCAAAAATTATGGCCTTTTAGAAAACTCCAAAATTGCAATGAAAAATAGCCAAGGAACCAAATGAAAATCGGTACTACAAAGATCCAGGGATAAAGAACCATCCTTTTTTTGACCATTCCTTCACTTATATATGTACCAACTTTTTGAAAATTTCAACAATCTCCGGCGCACTGTCTTGAGTTTTTCTGTCTACGCTTCTGCTTTTTTGGATGACATAAAAATATTTTGTCTTAACTGACTTATTTAAGGATTAGTTTATGCGCAATTATCTTTGCAGGTCAGTCATTGAGCATGAGACATGAAACAGCACTGAGAGAGAGTCTGAATGACAACACTCCATGGTACAAAGTTGTCCTGGTCAAACATCGTCGTGTTGTTGGTCTTCTTTTACCCGCCTTGTTCTTCCACTTTTTCTGGTGGGGAATCTTCATCAAGTACGATCTTTGGCATCTGTTTCTAGACAAGTACTACATGAGTATTACCATGATATTCGGCTCCATGATTGCAGGTTTGTATGCTACATGAGTATTAATTACTGCATGAGTGTTAGTCTGTGTTCAAGTACTAGTGTAATGTTGAGGAATGACTAGTCAATGCTCAGTTAACGCGCATTTATTTAGCTCTGGATCCACAAGGGGGGTTACTAATCACGAAAGAAGCGAAAGAGTTGCACAATCACCTGCGCGCTCCACATCCATCCTTATGGTAGGCAGCCAATCAGAACGCGCGTTATATAATACTTACGTCACGCATACTGAACAAGATATTTCACTAATTCCCACACAGGTAGCCCAAGCTTGGTTTCTGTGGTGTCCTGTTATAAGGAAATGTATGGGGAATCATCAAAAATTTCAATAAAATCATCAAAACGTGAAATAAAGCCTGGAAATTTTACCCTATCATTGAGAAATAGCACTTCTTTCGCTCTGCGTGGTTATTTTTTGAATTTAGCCCGTTTTAAGGATTTTTTTCCCCACCAGTGGAATGACAAGCGAAGGAGGAGCATCAATAGCTTATCCCGTCATGGCCTTAGCATTCAACATCAAACCAAGTGTAGCACGTGACTTCTCGTTCATGATTCAGTCATGTGGGATGTCGGCTGCTGCCTTCACTATCTTCTTTATGGTGAGTGAAACAGCTCACGTGACCCTATTAATACGAGCTACGTGCTACTACATTAATGGCCTACCAAATTGTAATCTTTCTTCTATAGCGCTAATGTATGCTGATGACACCAATTTAACTTATGCCTCAAGGGACCAGTCCCTAGCAATAATGACCTTAAGGAATTGAAGCAGTGGCTTGATTCTAATAACTGTATGTTTATTGGCACTAGACAGAAGTTTTAATCTTGATGGGGCAAACATTGAGCGCATTCCTTAAGGAATTGAAGCAGTGGCTTGATTCTAATAACTGTATGTTTATTGGCACTAGACAGAAGTTTTAATCTTGATGGGGCAAACATTGAGCGCGTAAAAATGCCTGGGCGTACACTTAGATGAGAAAATGAATTGGGAAACACATGTATCCGACATCTCTAGTAAGATAAAACTCTTGCTGTTCTCAAAAGACTGAAGCAAATTCTCCTCAATCAAGTACTTCTAACAATTTACAAGTCGTTGATTCTTTAGCGTTCCTTCTACGGACATCCTCCAAAACCTAAACTGGGAGACTTTGAAAGAAAGACGTTCCAAACAACCAAAAAAACACATGCTTAACTTGACGATTAACAAAGAAATACCGGAATATGTTCATGAAAGCTTTAGTCGATTGAATCGCGGTACGTTCCTATAATCTCAGGGGCGTGAATGACAATTCCTTTGTTAAGCGTCCACAATGTGAGGCATTTCAAAAGAGCTTCACGTCCCGAGGAGCTTATTGCACGTGGAAAGATATTTCCTCCAAAAAATGACTCCGTGTATAAGTAAAGGTTATTATTATTATAATTGTATCACAATGATCACCAGAAATGAGTAAAGCACGTCGATCGATGTTAGTTAGAAGGCAGAATTGCATGTGATACAGGAGACCTGGGCCTAAATAAATGTTCTATAATAGTATGTAGGGGGTAAGGCCACGTTAGTCTTTGTCGTTATTCTCAAATTATTTATAATTAAACAACTGCCTTCATCTGGTATATTCACAGCATGTCCAAGTCGATAAGTTTTCCCTGATCTTTTGTTCTCTGGGAGGAGTGGTTGGTATGATTTTTGGTTTACACGTCATAGACCCAGTCCTCACTACGCCATACAAGAAGATGTGTTTTGTTTGCATCTGGTTCACTTTTGCGTTCGCTCTTTTCCTCCTCAACCGATACAGAAAACGAACAACGTACAAAACCATCCCTGACTTCAAAATCTGGAAGGGAAATGTCCTCTTTCTCACTGGCTTCGTTGGTGGAATATTTTCTTCATTCGCCGGAAGTGGTTTGGATATCTGTAGCTTCAGCGTGTTGACGTTACTTTTCCGCGTGACAGAGAAAACAGCCACGCCTACGTCAGTCATCTTAATGGCGGGAAACACACTGGTTGGTTTCTACTGGAGACACGTGATGATGGATGGGAGGATCTCTAAGGAAGCCTGGGAATTCATGGGTGTATGTGTACCCATCGTGGTGTTTGGTGCCCCTTGGGTTCTGTTATTGGTACCCATTTCCATCGCTTGGTCCTTGCTGCCTGGGTGTACGTCACAGATACCGTTGCCTTGATAACAGCTTTCTTCCTCGTGCCACAAACACCTGAGCTGACCGTGACATCTGTTGGTATCATCATCTTTGGATTCCTTTTCTTCTTTTTATTGACAAAGATCGGGGAAAGACTGATGAATATTAATGAGTTAAAAGCAGCAAGAGATCAAGAAAACCACGATGACCAACATACAGAGAAGGAGACTCGGCTGTGATGTTGCTGATCTACTTAATGTAGCCATACATGACCAACAGTTAGATTAGTCTAAGACAATACACAGATTTGGTCGTCACTATTGTTAGTGAGATAAAAAGAACCTTATTAAAGAGTATATTACTTATAGCGTGGTTCCGTTAACCTCCCCAGCACATTCACGCCTCACCGCATGTAATGTTTTCACCGTCCACTTAATGCAAGAAAAACTCTCTTCTAATCCTTATATAATACTTGAAAACAGGCATTATTATATAGTTAGTGTTTGTAGGAAACTATTTCATTTCCAATGGGAATGTGGTAGCCAGTAGAATTAAATTGATCTTTGGAGTAGGATCCATTAATTCTTTCCTTTACTCTATTGTGAACAGCAAAGTTATGTGACTCTATTGATATTGGTTGAATGAGGCGGATATAATTAAGGATAGATGATCTAAATGACAAATCTGTGGTCATGGCTTGTTGATTTAGGTATTGATACGACTACAGTAAGGTAGGTTTTACAACAATAACTGAGTACGGCAAACAAGTTAGCTCGTGAAATAGTTTGTAGTAACCACAGTTAATGGAAGAGAACGAACTTATTAACTTGTATGGAATAACAAAGGTTAGTAGAAGTTAGGATAAAGTGAATCGCTCAATTGAACGACTAAAGCAATGGACGTGAGTCAACTAAACTGATCACGTTCACCATTCTCGTTCAATGGATCAAATGCGTGATGTTATTATGCGAGTCAAGTCATGTATCTAGTTGAGAAAACTTTTTTGAAAAGCTTTTCCATGATTTAGAATCATCATATCCGCTAAACCGAGGAACATTTATATATTTTCTGCCAAGAACACTTTCCTGATTAGTCTGTAATGCACAAACTGTAAGTTTATTTGACAGCTTCACAAACTTTGATTTTGTTGCCAACATTTTAATGATGAGAGGAAGATTAGCACTAACTCGTTAACGCAACATTTAGGCTGCATTGCAAAGGCAGCCAGGCGTTCTTGGTTGGTTTCGATCGGGGACGGGGAAGATTGGCACGGGCATAAACGCACGGGTGGTTGTGTAGCGTTAGTGCGACATGTAATGGATGCAAGTGACACGTCAGCTATAGGTGCGATGGGGTGCATGATACGATACACGGCGGGTAAACCTTAAAAGGACAGGTAGATGACATCCACTCAAACTCTTTCAACTCAGTTTTATATACAGCTATTTCAAAAGAAGTTTGAAGGGGCGAATGGCGTTTGGTGATTGGCGATTGTATAACCGGAAGGAACTTTGGGCGCAGTCCTTCTTCATCTTTCTCTCTCTTTTCCATCTTTACTACTTCTATTTCGTTTTAAATCATAACTTACAACAGAAAGTCAATCCACACTGATAAAACTGATGATA
This sequence comes from Actinia tenebrosa, assembly GCF_029948245.1. Lineage (NCBI taxonomy): Eukaryota > Metazoa > Cnidaria > Anthozoa > Actiniaria > Actiniidae > Actinia > Actinia tenebrosa. The sequence continues at coordinate 21,869,538 of NW_028292581.1, forward strand.
TATATGATGTATATACAGACCACTCCTGAAAAGTCGTGCAGGCTACAAGGCCTTAGTGTGCAGTCATTATGGAACTCTCTGTTGAACCACAGGTTTCTGTGGTGTCCTGTTATAAGGAAATGTATGGAGATTCATCAAAAATTCAATAGAATCCTTGAAACGTGAAATAAAGCCTCGAAATTTTATCCAATCATTGAGAAATAGCACTTCTTTTGCTCTGTGTGGTTATTTTTCGAATTTAGCCCGTTTTAAGATTTTTTCCCCCACCAGTAAGTAAGATTTCTTACTGGTGGGGGAAAAAATCTTAAAACGGGCTAAATTCAAAAAATAACCACGCAGTTCAAAAGAAGTGCTATTTCTCAATGATTGGATAAAATTTCGAGGCTTTATTTCACGTTTCAAAGATCTTATTGAAATTTTTGATGAATCTCCATACATTTCCTTATAACAGGACACCACATAAACCAAGCTTGGGCTACCTGTGGTTCAACAGAGAGTTCATTTGATATATTCGAGAAGCAGTTAAAAACACACTTCTTCAATAAGGCCTATCGTTGCTAATAAGAGACACTAGATTTTCATGATATTCTTTTAAATTTCCTAGATTCTTTATTAAATGTTCATTTATACACTCAATTGAAGAATCGTTGTCGGGTTCAGAAACATAGAACATAGAAGCTGAGACCGAAATGGCACATGGGAAGTACGTTAATTAGACGCATGCTGTGACCGGCGACCCGTGGCATCATCCACTGTTCTGAATACTCGTTTAGCATTCTAAACCGACTGCATGGATGGCGCAAGTGAATAAATTATAATATAATTATGTCATTTCCAATGTGCCATTTCGGTCTCAGCTTTTATGTTCTATGTTTCTGAACCCGACAACGATTCTTCAATTGAGTGTATATCACTATATGGTTGTCCATTACATTTAGATTCTGCTTAGATTTTATATTACCTGTCACTTAGATTTCTTAGATTTTTTAAAATTTCCCCAGTTATTTCACTATTATTGTAAAGCGCCTTTATGAGCTATATGGATATGGGCGTTATCATGATAAGTTTTCATCATTACTATTGTTATTATTCATGCAGTACATGAAGTGTTAAATCATAATTGCGTGTAAATGATTGTCATCATACCAATATATACTGAGTTCAGCCTATCTTTAGTTTAACTCAATCAAAAGCTGACTGGCTTACGTACATCACTGCTGCTCAGTTTACTGATACCATTTCTAACTCTACAGCTATTTCAGAAAATCAAAGGTTGGTGCAGTGAACGCTTTGTTTTATGCTGCATCATAATATTCTTGTAATATTCATGGCGTTAAGGATAATAAAGATAAATGTAGGTAGATATAGACGTCAACATAGCATGTGAGAGCGATGGGCGATGCCGAAATGCAGTCTAATGCATGTCTCAATATGATGCGCATTCTGTATGAATTCCAATGGTTTGCTTCATGCTTATTGGAATACTTGAGTATACTTGAATCCCTCGAATCATCAGTGTTATTCGGATTGTGTATAGTATGTTGGCATCGAATAAACTATAAGATGCCGTATTCGAGTATGAGTTTACTGTTAATGTTATGAATGTTATGAATCACTGGAACCATCAGTGTTACTTGTTTTTACTTACAGCTCGAAGAATCAGTGACAGAAAGTTTGGATAAGTTTGGATAACAAATTGGCAGAGGATTTAAGACAAAGACTTCAATAACAAAATCCTTGTTCAAACATTGAAAAAAGGTTCTTATAAGAGCCAAAAAGACTATGAAAGTCATTGACTGTTTGCTTTTATTTATAGTCCATTATAATCGAACAGAACAGTAAAGCGCGTGCAAAACTTAGTTCTTATATGATACAAACAAAATAGATTCTTTAACAAAATAAGGCTTCACCGGGGTGTACACATGTCTAATTTATCTTTCCAAATTTACTCTCCCTACCCCCCCCCCCCAACAACTTGACTCTCGCTACCGCCCCATCTACACGTTTTTGTTTCATAGTCCACACTCGGATTAGCTCCGAACGCTTTCGCGTGTAGAACCAGTGAATCGGAAAACTCAAACTTAGCGCGGTATGTTAATCCTAGTTAATCCTTCAATGGCCATATAAGGCCAGAGTCGATAATGATACAACATGCCTATTATTTGTCAACTTTGAATACCCATTTGTTGATACGATTACATTTCTGTCATACATCAGAACGAACACTACGATTGATCAAGGTAAGGTAACAAGAATATCTCTTTTGGTAACAAGTGAAGATAATTCATTTTACTTCGAAACAGTGCTGCGTTAGAGCGTTCGACGGTGCGCCCTTTAACCTGGTCACAAACTATCAATACTCATTATTATGGAAATCTAAAGCTAACATTACGCGGTAAGAAGAGAGAAGTCGAAACAGATGTAGAGACCCTGAGGATCCAACCATCACTAGCCAACTGAGCCACGCCTTGCTCAAATCCACCGCGCGCATTCCGTTTTTCAGCACAGTCCTTCTTCATCTTTCTCTCTCTTTTCCATCTTTACTACTTCTATTTCGTTTTAAATCATAACTTACAAAAGAAAGTCACTTCACACTGATAATCGGTATTATCTAAATAAATTTATATTAGTCTTTCAAAAGTATTAGTAGTGAGGGGATTGAGTGAACTTTTTCGCTTCTTCATGTCATGAACTATAGTCTAACTAGGTAACCCATTTCATTCTATATTGAATGATAAGTCAGTCTTGTCATGTCAGCAGCTTATGTTATTCACTTTCCAAGGTGTTAAAGACCAACTTGGTTTCAGAGTAAGAAATTAGCTTTAAGTTCTTCACAGATTTACTATTCAAGAGCACTTGCAATTGAAATTATCCGCTCGCAATCAAGGATTGCCTGCACAACACGCAGCTTGGTTGCTGCATAGCCAAAACACTCTTTGAAGGCAACTCGACAAATCATCTATTTATCTGTTTAAACGTGATTTATCTAAACATTTTTAAAATACTAATCAGCTCCATCAGGTGTTGTTTGTATCAGGCTAATGTTGACGTTCATTCGTATTGTTCGTCTATTATTAATGACACTCTCTTTAGTACATCAAGTGTAAACTCATTATTGCGTGCAAACGATTCTCATCGTACCAATATATACGTAGCCTCATTAGCTGAACTCAATCAAAATCTGACAGGTGTACGTACGTACGTCACTGCTGCTCAGGTTAGTGATAGAAGTTTTAATTATACAGCCAGTTCATGTTGCATACCAAGTCAGAATTCCACTATGGGCGATGTGAATGTGATCAGAGAAAGCTAGCTCACAACAACATGGAATTTTCTCAAACTTTATATGCACGTTTTTGTAACATGTAAAGAAACCTTTACCACGTAAATGAAGCCAGCCAGCATCAAGGTTGGTGATAGATTGCACTAAGGAAAGTACGATCGCGCGCAAGGTTGGGATTTTTGAGTGGCATTCCTTTCATCAGGTGCTAAGTTCTAATCCCTAAGTTCTGATTCTAATGCACACTTGCACTTCTTTATGTAAAAGAACTTTCCATCTACTGGACCCAGTCAATCAACTAGACTCTATACCACATAAATACTATAGCTGTGTTGATAAGTATAAGTATAAGTAAGTTATCGAATGTTTTATTGGTCACTAGTCATCTGGCAGGGCCGGTCCATCTCTACTTTTAACACCCAATTCAACTGCGTTTTAGTATGGCTACTATAGTGACAAGTTTTTAGTGTTGCAGGAGGGTTACCGTCACTTGAACTTTTTTTAAACTATTACTTGTAGAGTATTCACGTGCAAAGAAAGAAAAGTTGTTGTTTCTCATTGGTACCCATATTCCGGTATGAATTTGAAACGATGTTAGTGCAATTGCTGTAATATCTATTTCGTTTTCTGAATAACACACAGACACATAATGAATACAAGAATAATAACTGACTGCATATACCCATAAATGGTCTTGATGGGAGAAAATGACAGTACTTCATAAACTTACAAGAGGCACTTAATCACACTTGATTTACTTTCCTTTATCCATAGAACAAATGCTTACTTGAAGTACCTAACTGGGACATTTACTTTTTTAGATTCTTTTTGAAGCCGGGTTAAACCAAGTTATCTGCCTTGGCGACTGTTTTTTTTCTGGCCCACAGCAATCGCAAAATATAAATTGCTGTGTTTTCGTTGTTTACAGGTTGATAAGATGGAGCCTAAGGTCACCGAGCCGAGAAACAGGCCCCCTCGATGTATCAAATGGTTAAAAAAGTATTTCTGGGAAGGTAACTCTTGTTCGATATATCTATCCATCCAACTATCACATGGGTTTGCATCTATTTATTCAATCATATTACTTACCATATCATACCATACCATTCCACTCCGCCCCATGTATCCAATACGTGCCTTCTTATCCATACATCAATTCCTTTTCATCTATCTGTCCGTACCATTCTAAGTTTTTAACTCTCATACTTTATTAGGTGTTCTTCACAGGCTTACAATACTAATTTACATGCAATATTGATTTTAAATATACGATGCTATTATTGTCCCACTTTGATAATGTAGAAATCTGATTAGAATATATTTTGAATATAAACTATATTAGATAAATATCCATGGTGAATGGCTAAAGTTAAAGTCTAAAACTTATAAAAGACTACAACAAAATAAACGATTTCAAAATGGCATTAACTGAAATACCTTTCTAACGTGTTGTCTTTTAACTTTTTCTTGGATGTCTTTAAGGCTAGCTGCTTTAGTCTGTTAGTTCGTTGTCTATGTTGTTTCATATGCCTACTGTTTGGTAACGACATCGTCGCCGTCCAGATTTCGTTTGATGTTTGGTACTCGACTTAGAATCGAATAATGCCAGATACTTTACTCAGTCATCCCAAGAATCTTACATCTTCTTTTGAACAGGTCAGTCATTGAGCATGAGACATGAAACAGCACTGAGAGAGAGTCTGAATGACTACACTCCATGGTACAAAGTTGTCCTGGTCAAACATCGTCGTGTTGTGGGTCTTCTTTTACCCGCCTTGTTCTTCCACTTTTTCTGGTGGGGAATCTTCATCAAGTACGATCTTTGGCATCTGTTTCTAGACAAGTACTACATGAGTATTACCATGATATTCGGCTCCATGATTGCAGGTTTGTATGCTACATGAGTGACCCACTGCCCCAAGTGACACATTGTCCGAAGTGATCACCCATTCACTTTCCCAACAGGAATGACAAGCGAAGGAGGAGGTGCTGTAGCTTATCCCGTCATGACCTTGGCATTCAACATCAAACCAAGTGTAGCACGTGACTTCTCGCTCATGATTCAGTCATGTGGGATGTCGGCTGCTGCAATCACTATCTTCTTTATGGTGAGTGAACAGCTCACGTGACCCTAAAGTCCGTGGGATTTCAAAACATTGGTCTTTTAGAACTTGCACATTCTTTACATTACAGTTGACTTTTGCAAATGATTTGCTCTTAAGCGAGGTCAAACCTGTGCAGATGAGTCTGCAGTCATAAAACAAAGCGGTATTTACTGAATGAGAAAAGGGACTATTGCGTGACTCACTAATAGACAGGTTGTTTCCCTGTTCAAGTAGCATTCCGCAGGATTACATTCCCCAGGGTAGAATGGCGTCTCTCCCACCTCAATGCAGGACCTTGACACTGATTGGAAATCGCAAGTTCCTGCAGTTTGATTGGTTCAGAGGCAGGACGGAAGGAAGCCAATCAGCAGATGGTATCCCGTGTTGTCATGGCTACCCATTCAATTTTTTTATTTGTTGTTTACAGAAAGTTCGTCTTGAGTACGCATCGTTAATCTTCTGTTCTCTGGGAGGAGTGGCTGGTATGATTTTTGGTTTACACGTCATAGACCCAGTCCTCACTCCGCCATACAAGAAAATGTGTTTTGTCTGCATCTGGTTCACTTTTGCGTTCGCTCTTTTTCTCCTCAACCGATACAGAAAACGAACAACGTACAAAACCATCCCTGACTTCAAAATCTGGAAGGGAATTGTCCTCTTTCTCACTGGCTTCGTTGGTGGAATATTTTCTTCATTCGCCGGAAGTGGTTTGGATATCTGTAGCTTCAGCGTGTTGACGTTACTTTTCCGCGTGACAGAGAAAACAGCCACGCCTACGTCAGTCATCTTAATGGCGGGAAACACACTGGTTGGTTTCTACTGGAGACACGTGATGATGGATGGGGGGATCTCTAAGGAAGCCTGGGAATTCATGGGTGTATGTGTACCCATCGTGGTGTTTGGTGCCCCCTTGGGTTCTGTTATTGGTACCCATTTCCATCGCTTGGTCCTTGCTGCTCTCATTTATATCATCGATACAGTGGCCTTGGTAAGCGCGTTTTGCCTGGTCCCTCTTACACCCTGGTTGATTGGCACTTCAGTCGGCATTATTGTGTTTGGGTTCATATTCTTTTTCATTATTACTAAAGTTGGTGAACGCCTCATGATGAATATCAATAAGAGGAGGACTGGGAACGAGGAACTAGAGTCTTGTGAGGAGCCTGACATCTATGAAAACAAACTAGATTCCAGGCCTAATAACGTACTCAATGAACAAGCCCTTCACATGAGTCCTGGTAATGAAGATCAAGCTGCAAGACAGTCACAGATCGAAGATACATCGTTCTAGTCTCAGCCCAATGCTACAAGACACGATCATAGATTTATGAGCAAGCTAATTGTTTACTGTAATTCCGCGTGACGCTCCAGAATAGACCTCACTGGGATGTTGTCTACTGCTGGGTCTTGGCACGTGGCCAAACACGACAACCGAAAACGACAACCAATCATCCAATTGTAACCGAAGATAGTTGTTAAATATTACTGGTAATAGAAAGTAAAATTTTTGTAATAAAATGTTCTTAAATAATTAGAAAACAACACTGTCTGTAAAGACGGTTAAGCGGATGCTTGCTTCTGAGGACGAGCAAGTGTATGGATGTTAAACCCGCAATAGACTTCTAGGAAAGTCGTTAGTTTTATCGCGTCCACTGTTAATAAGAAATAAATAGAAGCAGGCAGGTATACTTGGCAGCTGTCACGGCCCTCGTGCTCTATGCCACATAAAGAAACCTCGTGCTGTAGCGAGTACAGTTTTTTTCGTACATCCCCGTGCGTGTTTTTAAAGGTAAAATAAGCGGTGATAGTAAATAATTAGCAGAAATATCGCTATATTCTTGTGATATTGAATCATGTTTACTTTGATCATGTGATTCGTTGTTTATGATACCTGCAAGAGACCATGAAGGACCTGAACTTTATTACACTTGATACCTGATGATTTCCAGATGACAGAAGACGGATGACAAAAAGAAAAGAGAAAAAAGAAAAAAACATTTCACGGGGAAGCATAAACGCGTGGGTCTTCAAAGACAGTGCACGGTGTCACAAAGTTCACTCAAAGGTGTTAGTAAGCAGTTGGTTTTATCATATCGTCATGACTACCAATTGACCGGCGACCTTAAATAGAAAAACAAACGCGCAAACGTCGAAATAGCAACAATAAAAATTGAAATGTAAATTTTGAATGCACAAAACATAAAACATGCATGCGGTGTTGAGATACAGTTTCGTAGACATTAGTAATTCGCTTTAGCACAGTTTCCATAAATCCTTGATAAAAAGTTGTTTTTCTTCTACGCGTCCTATCTATTGTCGTCGCACCTATTATTAAATATTGATTAAAAAAACATCGATTTCCGACAAAATATATATATGAAAATAGGGAGGAAAAAAAATAAAATAGAACACTAAACGATAACAAAACTGATCGCGAAACACAGAGGGATCTAATACGATGTTAACTAAAGGGATCACAAAGTTTAGGCGCGACATTTTGATGTGTTTGCACGCGTCAGAATACAGGTACCCTCCAAAACTGGTCTCGTGACTTTTCATTCCTTTTCATTTTTATCACCATTTCGTAAAATTTCAGTCCCCTCGTAGAAGAGACATTAAATTCTCCTTTGCTATTATTACGCAATCTTGATTCTACTATTCATTTCCAGAATCCTTTTAATTAGTCATCTTATTGTTGGGCCTAAATATCACTATTATTTGTGACTTCCAGACGAATGAAAAACATTTGAATAAGAATAAAATTAAAAGAAGATTCTAGAGTTGCGGTTCAAGACGTGATAAGTGAAACAGAGGAGTAATCTAAGATGGTCGGATTGGCTTTTTTGCATAGAAAAAGACAATACATGATGCCTATTTTATGAGTCATATTCAAGTGGTTATTTTATATATCGATTTCAAAATACTTTATTACCCACAACGACCGGCACGGCAAAGGATGTAGTTAGTAGCGGTGTGAAAGCGCTAATTTTAAGTTTCAGTCGCGGGGGATCACTTAATCTGACTCGTGATCACTTGACACAAATCACATGACACTGCTGCCCACACTGACGTCACACAGGTTTATTTACCTACATGCACTCTGCCTGCCCACACCTTACTGCCCACATATTGCTTGCACATATTCCGCTGATGGTCGAGATGCTAACTAACACTAACGGTTACTTAGCAACGTCTTTATTCGTATTAAAAAGCTTTCAAGAGAGAAGAAAGAGGCAGAATTACTCGCCATAAAACTAGTAGTTTCTGTCTACAAAGTATTATAATATTGAAGAGTTTTTTAAATCCTTATTTTATTATTTGTGATGGCAGCCTTCATGACCACGTTGTTGATGCGTGTCGACTAGTGGTAACAGAAACCTTGATTCATTTGCATTAAAAATAGTTCGGGGCGAACTTCAAAATTAGAAACGGCAGCGCACGCCCTCAAATGTCTATGCCCAACAAGGAGGAAGGAAGGAAGAAAATGTCAATCATCTATGTCAATGTTTCACTTTTGAAGCTTTGCCGCGTCGCACAACAAAGCAAGCCATGCTATTGGCTGCTATACTTTTTCCGGTTTCGTACACATGGTGACCATAATCCTGGCTTCTGATTTCGTTACTTTTTGAAGTGATGCAAAATGTGTATTTGGGACAAACCCCCACCCCCACCCCAACCTCCACCCCCATCCCCACCCCCACCCCCCAAACAAAAACAAAACACAAAACACACACACACACAAACAAAAAAAGAAACAAAAAAATCCAGGATCCGCCCCTGGACAGGTCAGGATGTTCTGAACCTCAATCCCAAAATACTCATTGCTTAAGGAGTTTGATTTACAACGTTTTTTCTTCTTTTTTGATCAATTCATCTATGAAAATTGTGGTTGATACCAGCCACTGGATAAACAAAGCTGTTCTGTGTATACTGTATAGCACCTTACCGATCTATCATCACCTACGAGTAATTGCCTTTTTGTTGTTTAAGTGTAAAATCTTATAGCTTCTTTTACTGATCTCCTCTTATTATTGCAACAATAATAGTGCTGCTATAGGTGTGGTTATTGTGAGCACACTGTTAAAGATGGGATTAGTTTACACATACTTTGAGTAATTTACAAAGAAAAGAAAAAGATATTCACCAAAAATATAGAAGTGAATTGAACAATGCACATGGCATCAATATATATACATACACATATATATATATATATATATATATATATGTAAATACGGTGATATAAACTTGCGAAATGGCCATTATTCATGTTAAATAATGGTTTCTAAGACAAGGAATGTGATTGGTTGAAACGGTGGCTCATGAATAATTCACGGTAGTTCAAGTCGTCGCTAAAGAGGATCACAAAATACCACGTGTGGACTGTATTGGGCCTTTTTTCCTTCATTTTTAACCTCTACGGTAAGAATATACCTTAGCTAAACTCTACATTAATGTGTGAACTATTGATATCCCACAGGTTAAGTCTTGCTTACTCAATAAATATCGAAAAACATCGAAAAATTGTATTTCTAAAAAGCACAACAATACAGCATCAATGAAATCACTTATTCATTTGCATTTTCCTTTTGAAATACTCTTTATTTTCAAAACACTAAGCTTTTTACGTAGAGTGGACTTAGATTTTGATATGTTTTGAAATTATAATGGTTTTATTTGAATGTTCTTAAGTGAAAAATAGTTTCTTTTCGTAGATTAAAGATGGCCTTGTTTGATACGTGGCGCTCACAAATCTATTTTAACTCTCATTAATCAAACAGGTTTATCGCTTTTCAAAGTCAATACAACTGTTATGACGGGTAGTTCGTGGTTATAGCACGTTTTTTAACGTTTTTCTAGGTAAAGCGAAAGTAATAATAATGTGAGTGAAAGAGTTTTTCTTTACTAATGGTTTTAACCACGTGGCAATGGTTGTGCTTCAACTGATGGCCGTCGGCGGGAAAGCAATTCAAATGTTTAAATCAATTAATTCCTCCAAAATCACAAGTTACTTATTCTAATTTAAAATCGTGAATTAAACTAGTATTATTTAATATCTTTCTTAACAGCAGATAAGGTTTTGTACATGAGGACTAATATAAAGAATAGTCAGCAAGATTCTTTTGTAGTATAACACAACAGCGAACTACGTTATGGAAAATCATAACAATACGTTATTAACACTTAATAGGACAAAATATATTCCTTTTGGTGTTTATTTTAATATAAATATAGTATTTAGGATGAGATATATATGGATGAAGTGAAAAGAGTATATGATCGCATGACAGAATATTCAAGAGATCAACTAAAATGGCTATGTTTACCTTTATATCTATTGGCATTCATTCAATGGGTTTGGCATGTACTTAAATTCTAGCATTTGCATACATACAGCATTGTACTGTGAGATGTATCGTTTACTTCCTAGAAAGGGGTCGAGTAATGGTCAAAACGTATGATAGGAATGTCTGATCTACGCTGATGTCCTGTTTTGATCATAGCCGCGATCTATGTCTATCTGTTCTTGGAAATATGGTACTGTTAGAGAGAAAAAGAGTACTTTAGCTTGGAAAAACGCTATAGAACAGTCAATAATCATGATGAAAGCACTAACAGTATTAAAAAGATGGTCTCTATCATAGTAACGATAGATTAAGCTGGGAATTTTTTGGTGAACTACGTCTTCTCGTCAAAACAAAACCCACGTATACATACTTCAAAAAACATTCTTCCCTATCTGTTCGAAATACAATTAAATTTTTAATATTATTGACAAAAATCACAAACAAAATAGAAATAAAACTAATATGATATAAATATTATAAATATAAATATTAGTATTGAACTGATAAAAAAGCCAGGAGATGAATTACTTCCGTAACTGGCCTTGTACCATAGTAGCCAGTGGAACTCGTTTTACTATTCTTTGTTATTCTCATTATTCATTCATTTCGTTTTCAATGATAACGTACCAGTCATATTGTACGTCTTGTAGGCGTTTTAACATATCGAAATAGAAAACAAAACAAAGAAAATTCCCGTTGACGATCCCAATCATTGATAGGTTCAAACGATTCACATTGTTGATAAAGGAAGTTTGTCTATATGTTAAAGCGTTCTAACACGGTGTATGGAAGAGATCCAAGTATAGGATTATTACGACGCTGAAGAACAAACCCGCACTGACCAGCTCTTTTATCAAATTTTCTGTCTCGAGATTTCGTTAATTTTAGTGAGTGAAAACTAGTTTTCTATTGTTCTTGTCGTCATTGAATGCATTTTATCTTAGTTATATTTCATTTATCTATTTCTTTAATCTTATATTCCTCCATTAATTTTAATATCATTTACTGGCAGCGCATGTGTAGACTCTCAGTTTGGTTTACTAGCTATACCTAATGCTCATTATATAAGTAGTGATTTGCATTTCAAATATATATACGATAACGTATGCAAAAACATTAGTGATTCATCCCAATCCAGCAGAACTGAAATCAATTTATTGTTGTATGGTTTGCAGAAAACAGATAAATACCACAATACTTTTCTGTGTCAAATCGAGGTCTTGAAAATGACTAAAGATAGTTACGACGAAGAGAAAAGAATTACCTTCAACGAAGCAGCCGAAGCGTTGAACCCAAATGGTGATAATGGTGATGACTACGATGCGAATGGTATCGAAATAGAGTTGTATGAAGGAGAAGAAAGACCCAAGTGGGGTAACAAGATAGAGTTTATTCTCGCTACTGTAGGTTTTGCTGTGGGACTTGGCAATGTATGGCGTTTCCCGTACCTGTGTCAGAAGAATGGAGGAGGTAAGATTGATACGTAATAGTCCGGCACAACTCGGTATATTTTGATCACAATGTAATGTTTTGATCATAACGTAATCGTAGTTAGCCCTGCTACTGAAATAAGCTCCTTTACTCTTTTAGTATCATCATTCTTGTACTTGGACTGGTTCATTCCTAAGTAGACAAATGTTAAAAAGACTTTGACTTTTATATTTTGTCCGCGTATATCGTCGTTCAAATATACCCTTGTTTTCGTCAAGTTTCGTAATAAAAACACTGGTGTCGCGATGGTAGACACTATGGTAGGTACGACGTTCGTAGTATACTTGCCTTATTTGGAGTACTACACGATCAGAACGGTAAAAAAAAAAACAATTGTCTCTATATCATATGTTTTAGTAGATCTAATACTTCAACTTCAACGCTGTATATTACGATGGATTATTAGGAAACAATACATTCAATTCACGTGTCTTAGGTGTAACCATCTAGTTGTGTTGTGTATATACGAGTATGACTTGTGTGTGTGTTTCCTCTCGTATGTGCCTCAGTAGCTAGGTATAAATGGAACCCAGAGTTCAGTATATGAGAAATATCAGTGAGAATTTAGTAGGTTCGATCCGAATGACTGGTTTTCTTTACCCCATCAACAACACATGAACAACAATACGCTTCGCTCACCATTATATCATTTATGGATGTTACTTTATGTATTTTCTGCCTTCAAATAGATAGATATTCTACATAAGTCAGTCTGAGAACTAGAGCAATAACCAACTCTTAGTGTTTTTTTCGTCTCTTTTTCCTCTTTGTTCCGTGTTGGCTGGTTAAATAAACGACATGAAACGACTTCTACTTTAGTTGCGATGAATTTTTAAAATTCAATATTTCAAAAACGTCACAAAAATCTTTTTATCAAGAAGTATTATTTGCTACGTTTGTCAAAAAAATGAGACTTCCACGGTAAACAGTTGTATATGGGAATAAATGCACGTTATTCGTCGTTTATCGTCGTCTTGTGTGTCTGATGTGGACTCGTCATTGCTTCCCGCTATGAATCCAGTCTATTCTATGGTTCTACACTACATTGCTTATATATTTTTAACGTTTCTCTTCAACATAGGACATAGCCCATGTTTTATCAGTAAAGTAAAGTAATTTCTGTTAAATCGATTCATGGTCTGGAATATTCTCCAAGCAACCAGTCATCGCTATTTGTATTAATTTTACGTTCTTCTTGTTTTACTTATGCTTTCTTTCTTTCTTTCTTTCTTTCTTTCTTTCTTCGCTATAAAGAGTATAAACGTGCTGCTAACGACAAAACGTAGTTTAGTTTATTGTCTATACGGGTTGTTTTGGGAAATTATCTTCCACGTCGATCCTTTCAGGTTTGTTGTCGTCCTTTACGCGTCGCACATGGTCACATGGTATTATATTTAGCTTTGTTTACATCATGTGACTATACGCTAATGGCGCCAAACAGGTTTTTGGCGGGGTTTTTTTCTGCGCATGAGCAGTGAACCGAATGCGTTGAAGCGCAAAACAAGTGAAACCGGCTAATGTCGTTATGGACTTTAATTTCTTTTTTCCTTGTCGAGTAAATTTGTAAATAATAGCTTAATTATTGCTGAATTACGGAGGTAGATAACAAGATTTATAACATCAGGCTGGGTTGAATAATATATACGGCGGGTGTTTATGGTATATCATGTGACATCAGTTACTAGTATTGATGGTTTTCAACCATTCCCAAGAGAATGAAATAACAAAAGACACGGTGGCCATGTTGGAGGATATAACAAAAGAATTCATTTACAATTCTTTTGTTAAATTCCTCCTACATTGCCGCCGTGAAAACCATCAATTATCGATTATGGCATTAGGCGGACTATTAGAGTTAACTGAGCTCTGTGTATCTATCATAATAGAAATAAAGAATAAACTAGAATAATAGATAGTGGTTGATGACATGGATGGAATCTGCCTTAATCGAATCAAATTTATTACTCCATGGTGGACGAAAACAGTTTTTACAATACATAGAATTAAAATTTAGAAAATGATTTTGTGGAGGGAGGACAGACCAGAGAAGAAATGGTTGAAGTACAGAAGGAACCAACTGTAGTGAGTGAGATGAGTCTCCATAAAGTGCATCAGTGGATCGTGCTGTGAAGTTCCAGTGGAATTACTTTACTATTAATGTTTTATTTGGTTACGAGTGTAAAGTGTGTGTTTTACCAATTGATACTTATGAAATATTCACGTGTTTATAATCGTCCGTGTTGTTATCTACGCCTAAACTCATCTGCATGGCTTAGTCCTAACAATTCTTTCAATGCCTATACTGATCGAGTGCCCTAAAACGGACCAAGTTTCACACCATAACAGACGACTTCCTTCTGCTTGACTGGATCTTATTTTATATAGTTCTTGGTCTTTATAGACCCACTATAGATGCCTACCACTGTGATACGATATGGTCTTGAACTACAACAAAAGCAATGGAAACCAATAGAAACTGAAATTGGAACACGTGCGTCACGGATCACGTCACTATCATGTATTATTAACTACTAAACCCCCAAGAATTACTCATTCCTTAGATTAAAAAAAGAAAATACCATTGACCGTGACCATATCGTCCACATCAGTCGGCGACACTCAATACTTGCAGTTAGTAATGTCAGTGTAACATTTGTTGTCGGGGTTCCTGTGTAAGTCTAAGAAGAGGGGAGATTAGGACTAAGGAAGTCGTAAATATCTCATCGGAAATGTAAAAATAGAGAACGGTTTCGTTTCGTTAACCTGATGATCTTGATCCGTTATACAGCATTAGCAGTTTCGATTACTCAAAAGTAGTCTTGATGATGTGTAAGATGAAAACCAGGTGCCTATTACTGGTTGGTTTTGGTACGACAGGGTACATCAGGGTACATCAGGGGCGGATCTAGGGGGGAGGGGAGGGGGCTTTTCCGAACCTCATAGAAATAACCATGAAACCCCTAAACAACAACTACAGCCCCCCTCCCCCCTCCCCCCTATGAAATTAGATCATCTTGGTTTAATCGAGCCCCCTAGATGACGAGCATGAACCCCCCCCCCACCGCAAGACCATGCAACAGTCTTACCGAAGACTCCTCTCATTCAACACTCATCATATGATGCTGGGTTTAAACCCTTTACTGTGTGATATCAGTCACTACTAACAACAGTCTTATCAAAGACTACTCACTCTTATTCAAACCCTCAGTTCTTTTCAGTAACAGCAGATGCTTGTCTGTGGTTTATTGTGATCGATAATAATAAATGCGGTTGATCGTAAAGGATTGCGTGTGGTATCAAAAACAAGCTTACACCAAGCTCTTCCTTTTACGACGGAAATCCGGCCTATACTTTTGAATTTTGTCCTCCTTTCTTAGCGAGCCAAGGACAGAGAGGCGACGGGGGAGGGGGGAGGGAGGGGGATATGGTGAGGGTGTTCATGAAAATGCTTATCCATACCTTTAAAGAGTAAAACATTAAATTTGGTATCAAAAAGGTCTGCTGATCTCAGATACGTCGTGTTCACCCGCGGGCAGGCTGTGCGGTTCACTCCTCCTCAACCAGTCAACGTAAACTAGGGAAATATTTGTGATCAAGGACTTTGGAATCATGTTTGAGTCTCGCAGTGGATCTTGTTTCACGCAGGAAATACTTTGATGATCCTTTGTTGTCGATCTTTATTAAGAAGGAAATCCCTTAAAAAAGAAAATACTACTACCACTTCAATTTCCGGTCATGTGGTATGAATGAATGAATGAATGAATGAATGAATGAAAGAAAGAAAGAAAAAAAAAAGAAAGAAAGAAAGAAAGAAAGAAAGAAAGAGAAGGAAGAAGAAAAAGAGGAAGAAAGAAGGAAGAAGTACGGAAGGCAGGAAGGATTAAGGAAGCGATGTAAGTCCTCGTGCGCTTAGGCCTTCGGTGCACGTCCTCCCCTTCCTTCCTTCCGACTTCCCTATCCCTCCACCGCACTCCACTGACAAAGAAAGAAATGTCTTCAAACTGTAGCTGAGCACTTCCAATCAGTACTGACACAGCCGTTATTCTCCTTAGGGCGTTCTACCCCGCACAGAGTCGCGGCGTATACGCATAACTAACAGTCACATGACCTTTTCTAGGTGACGAACGTGCAATAGGTTGTAGAAATACGGGATAAAGTTATTCACCAGGAAACAATTAAATACAATTAAATACAATTAGTAAAGGCTTTATTGATGGATAAGGATTTGACTATCGGATAGCGCTATCCTTCCTTCGTACAACTATATATTAGTATCACTATATCTGAAAAATGGTAACATTTACTAATATATCTCTATACCCGAAACTGACCCAGGGCCCTTCTTTACCCATTCAATCGATGATATACATTGCAATATAAACTTGACACTTACTTCCATCCACTCCTATCCTTTATATACTGGATCAATCAAATTACAAACGAATTATAGGCTAATTATAATCTAATTTGTTATCTAAACAAATTCAAGAACGGGTTTAACTAATCATAAGAAATCAAGGTGCGTGATTTTGTACTTGATCGAACTGGTTGTCGAGACGACTCCGGAAAAGGGATGACCAATCGACCTTATATGTTAACTGAAAAAACCCGCGTTAATAACCGGCAAAGATAATCCGGATATACCAGGAAGATCTACAGGTACAGATTGTATCAAGTGTCTTAGATTGACATGCGTATTTTGAAACAAAACAACTTAAGGAATCGTCATGTTGTAATGATACGACGCGCAATAAAATCAGTTATGCAAACGTGACTGAAATGCGCTGAAACCAATAGAACGGGCAGGGGTGCAAAGTTCATGGATAATCAGCCCACGTCTAAGTACAGGGATCTCTATTAACTAACGTAAATCCCCAAAAAAATATCGAGCAAGCACTTCAACCTAAAAAACATATCGTGCTACCTTTTCAGCTAGAAGAAAATATCTAACTGTACGCAAAAAAATAATGTGCAAGGGTTGAGCCAAAAAAAATAAATATCATGTAACCAAAGTTCCTGTAACCCCCCCCCCCCCCCCCCCCCCATCAATTATCCAATGTTGCATCCCTAACTAGAGAGAATTGACTCCAAACCGCCACTGCTGTGAAACATTTTTGAGTTGCTAATAAAAGGTTTTATTTGATCAAAGCTTACCTCAATATAAAGAAAAAACAAAACGGCCTTTATATTAACTTATACATGTTGACATACATTCTCTTTTCTGATTGGTTGTGATTTCCCGCGAAAATAAAATTCGGTAATCGACGAGAAATTCGTTTTAAAGTATATAACGTAATGTTACTGCTTGAAGACACTATGTGTTCATCTGGAAAGCTGCCGAAACACAAATGGAAAAGATGAATTAAATAAATTGTAGAGTATGATACTGCGTCATAGCTTGTCTAGGATAACATTGATTGATTGACAGCTATCTTTCGTACTCGCACTGGTATATTATTACGCTTCGATCACGCATTTCATTCAGAAACAACTGCCGCGCAGTTAGCATAGGTAACGTCGCTCAATGTTCCCCGTGTTCTCTTTCTTTGTCAAGACTTGCGCTCTACTTCAAAACCGCTGAAATAGTACAGAAATCCAATTTGACGAAGTTTTCTGTCTTTCTCTCCGATACGTTAACGCAGAAAACGAAAAAGAAAATCTTGTCTCGGACACGTGGTCGCTACATTTGAGCAAGTTGGCCTTTCTTTGTTTACGTCTGTACTGTAGGCGCTCTTTTTTAGCAGTTCTAGAACACTTGATCATCAGATATCAGTAATCATGGAACACGAGGAAGGACCCGTAAAACTCGTTAAAGTGAGTACTACACAGAATGGTAGCGCACAGCCAGAGGACATCAAAGTTACCCTACCAACAAACCCGAACCCTACTGGAGATCCTGAAAAGAACATAGTGAAAGAACAACAAGCTGTAGTAACCATACAAAAACACGTT
Source organism: Actinia tenebrosa (assembly GCF_029948245.1). Lineage (NCBI taxonomy): Eukaryota > Metazoa > Cnidaria > Anthozoa > Actiniaria > Actiniidae > Actinia > Actinia tenebrosa. The sequence goes on from NW_028292581.1 coordinate 21,887,711, forward strand.
ACTATCGACGATGGAAAGCGAGAATCATGGGGGAACAAATTGCAGTTTATCTGTGCTACTGTGGGGTTTGCTGTCGGTCTTGGCAATGTCTGGCGTTTTCCCTATCTTTGTCAGAAGAACGGAGGAGGTACCGTAGTAATATTGTACTCTTGTGTTTTGTACTTCTAGTACCGCGTATCCGGATGGGAGATAGAATCGCCCCAAACATGGATCAAATGTTCTTTTTTCAACTATTATAGCAGTAACTTATTCGTTTGTTTTTATAATGAAAAAGATTTTTAAAATTTCTTTTGTATCAATTGGTTTACATAGTGCGCAATGTTTATTTTTTCGTTTTTCATTCCTTTTCCGATCCGACGCAGGGTTTTAGATGTCTATAATAATAGTCCAGTTATTCCTTTCTTCATACTTCTTACACACGATGCGAACATGATCTAGTCACTTGTCTACTATACTTATCACTGTATATATATATAACCTTTGGTAACTTATTCACAGACCTTAATACATCATTGATTTATTCAAACCATTGCATCATTCATTCCTCGCTAGTTTAACACGCGACTTTCTAAACAAACAAAAGAAAGATCGATGGTTAACTCAGCCGCAAATAAAGCAAACATATAACATATCTTAGTTTTAGACGAGTAAATATCTGTCATACAAGCCGAGGGTTTTTGTTGTCTGGTGTGGTTGAAAGTCCCTTCCTGTTAGATACTCTTGAGCGTGAATCCCTATCGTATTAGGACTGTAAAGAACAAAGTAAGTTAATTCTAACAGTATAAGTGTTGTTAGCAATCCTGTATGTATACATTAGATATAGCATACTGTAGTGAGAGATACATGTTGAACAAATGGTCAAACATCCATCGCTGATCATAGTTGCGGGAGACATATTAAAATATCAATGGCATGCTATCAGTACACTAAGAGTTCTGAACAAGGTCACACGTTTCGCATATTTCGTGATTCTTAATATTGTATTCCTCTATACTGTTAAGGTAGGGTCTTGATTACACCTTTTATACAACTAAAGAAGATTTAGACCCCATAATATAGACTTTGAAAGTCATAATCTAGGCTACCTCAGCCAATGACATTGGTTAGACATATTTCCTTCTTCAGCAAGTCAACATAGTTCACAGTAATGAACTACCATTACAATCTAACTTCAAAAGTAAAATACAAGTCGTTTGTGAAATACATGATGACATCGTTGTTTCCATAGTTATAAGAATATGCGCATCCTTTTAGCCTCATGTGAAAGTCATGTGCTTACATTCTCGGGGCAAGAGTATCGTATATCTTAAGGAGTGTTTTAAGGGGTTAAACCTATAATACATAAGATTTGCCAAGATACTATCTTTATGCTACATTCGTGTTCAACAAAGATGTTAACATTCCACATCATAATATTATTGAATAAAACACATAAAAGAATGCAAATTATCACTCTTTTCATTGCTATGCACTGATCAAGACAGCAATCAAATAAATTGGTCTGTACCTTTATATTCTTTGATTGGTGGCAGTGTATTGCCCTATTTCCCTGTTGCGTCTGTTGTCTCAATCAGTGTGTAGCAGTGAAAAGAGTGGTAAACACGTTTTAAAAATACTTTATTTAAACATTTTGTTAAGTCCTACAATGGTCATACATATAAAGCGCATTGAGACAAAATGAAATATGCTATAGAGGAACCTAGTCTCTCCCTCCCATTTCTGAAATTAATCCTTTGACTGAGTACAACTAGACAGTATAATCTTACATGAGGTTGGGCGCTACTGTGAGCCAATGTTAAGTGGTATTATCATTGTCATAATTCCAAGTGTCTTAATGCTTGTAGAAACAGTATATTTCTAAACATCTTTTAAGTACCTGATCTATAATACCTTTCTATACCAGCATAAACAAAAAGATGAGTTGAATGACAGCTTCCTCTTTGTGATAACATAACACATGAATAGCATGTATAAAGTCTCCTTTGATTTAAGGGTTTTTCTTGACCTCCTTTGGTTTACCTCTCTCTGCCAAACCTAACAAGTTAAATTTCATTTGATCTGTGAGTTAGCCACTGACTTAGATCAGCCCCAGAGGTTGTTTCAGGATTCAATCTGTAACTTAGCCATGCCCTGACTTAGACCAGCCTAAAATTGAAGTTTTTTTCTAACTCTTTCTCATGTAAACTGGTTATATTGTTTCTGCAATCTAACATCGCTGTCATCACACAAATTATGTTGCAAAACCTCTGAATTGCTTCTTGTACTGTATTCTTAAATAATTCAAAAATAATGAAAAATGCTTCGTAAACTCTAAAAGCCTTTACTTGACATGTTTTGGCAAAGCATTTGCCATCTTCAGAAGTACATAGTTGTATTAAAAATGAAACTATATATATTATATATATATAAAATTGGTATACTGCTGCTATTATATGATTCTAAGGTTAATGTGGTTAACCTGCTGTGTTTTTTTGTGATTACAGGAGCATTCCTAATTCCATACTTCATCAGTCTGTTCCTGCTTGGAATCCCACTGTTTTTCCTTGAGCTTGGCATTGGTCAAAGTGTGCGACAAGGGTCCATTGGAGTATGGAACTACATTCACCCTTACCTGGGAGGGGTAGGGTTTGCCAGTGTTATAGTATGCCTCTTTGTTGGGATGTACTACAACATGATCATTGCATGGTGTTTCTATTATCTGTTTGCATCATGGCAAAACCCTCTGCCCTATGCTAATTGCCCATACACCATAGTAAACAATGTGAGTGTCATGATTCCAGAGTGTGACAAAGCAGGGAGAACCCAATATTACTGGTACAAAAATGCACTTAAAGCCAGTTCAAGCATTAATGAAAGTGGTGGCATTACCTGGCATTTGGCATTGTCTTTGTTGCTTGCTTGGATAGTGGTTTGGCTTTGCATGATGAAAGGTGTCCAATCAGCTGGCAAGGTGAGACATACGTAAAACTTTATGAAATGGTTTATGATTTATATCATTGTTTCTATATGTATATTTCTAAAATATTTGAGAATTAACATCAGCACTGGCTGCATACTGTGTTTAAAGTCAATTCAAAAAATGTTGTCATCAACCGGCTCAAGCCTACGCGACTGGACCGAAAGGAATATGGGTAAAAATCACTGAAGTGGTTAAATATTCGTTCTGAATTAATTTTTCCCACTGATAAGATAATAATGGCCAGAAGCAATCTATCAAATGCATGTCTTTGGGTTTAAGGGAAAGAAAAACAAAGTAGTTATGATTCAGTTCACAATTCCAAAAATATAAAGGCATTAAAAAAAACGTCTCCTTCAATACTCCTCGCTCGCCTACGAAGGTTGGTGCTGTAAACCAGGCATAACTAGTCAGATAAAATTATGGAGTCAACTCGGCTTCAATGATTACTACCCAGAGTTCCCTTCGGTCCAGTCTTGTAGGTTTGAGTTGGTCGACAACAACATTTTTGGAATCCACTGTATACCACAGGACAGAGACATGCTCACACAAAATTATTCTAAAAGATTTTTATAAAAGCAACGTAAAATGTTTGCTGATGTCTCTCTTTTGTGACAGAAACACTATGGGAGCTGTAGATCACTCTTAAAGCATGGGAAACATATTTTCAAAAATAAACAAAATTTGAAAAATTTAAAAAGTATGTAATAGTTTTATGAACTAATATCTTTGAGGCTGGGGTTTTAACCTGCAACCTCCTGCAAAACAAGTATTATGCTCAACCCATTGAGCAAACTGGGTAGCAGTTTTTAGTTATCTTAATACTAACAATCAGTGATTTGTTTTCCAGGCTGTTTATTTTACTGCAACCTTCCCCTACATTGTGCTTATTATCTTCTTTGGCCGTGGTATAAGTTTACCTGGTGCTATGGACGGTATTTGGTACATGTTCAAGCCAGAGGTTAGTAACAGTGTTATCACCCATATTAACTCATGTAACCATTCAATAATCACCCATATTAATATACACTATTACTCTAGTAACCCATCAATAATCACCCATATTAATATACACTATTACTCTAGTAACCCATCAATAATCACCCATATTAATATACACTATTACTCTAGTGACCCATCAATAATCACCCATATTAATATACACTATTACTCTAGTAACCCATCAATAATCACCCATATTAATATACACTATTACTCTAGTAACCCACCAATAATCACCCATATTAATATACACTATTACTCTAGTAACCCATCAATAATCACCCATATTAATATACACTATTACTCTAGTGACCCATCAATAATCACCCATATTAATATACACTATTACTCTAGTAACCCATCAATAATCACCCATATTAATATACACTATTACTCTAGTAACCCATCAATAATCACCCATATTAATATACACTATTACTCTAGAGATACATGATTACAATATTATATGTATTGTTTTTTTCTAGTTCATAAAGCTTGCTAACCCCCAGGTTTGGCTTGATGCTGCCACACAAATCTTTTTTTCCCTAAGTCTTGCTTTTGGTGGTCTGATTGCCATGTCCAGTTACAATCCTGTCCACAACAACTGCCACAGAGATGCTATCTTGGTCTCATGTATTAACTGTGGAACATCTATCTTTGCAAGTATTGTTATCTTCTCCATTCTGGGTTTTAAGGTATGATTTATATATGGTCGTCAACTCTTTATTTTTATTATTCATGTTCACCACCCAATTGGGTCATTTGGTTCAGCATTGGTCTGTCGTGCAGGAGGTGGTGGTTCAAGCCTCAGATGGACTAACAGGGTCTTTAAATATCTAAGAAGAAAGTGCAGCCTTTGTAATTACATCTACAAATGGTTATAGTCTCTCACCTCATCATTACTTACCATTGTCAGTTATCATAAAAGAATCGTCAAGGGGGTAATGAAACCCTGGCAGTGAACAACCTTGGTGTCTTCTCCTCAAGTAACCACCTTTCATTGTAAAGCACCTTTGATCATATCCATGTGGAATAAGTGTGCTATAAAATCATCAGTCATATTCTTTTCGTTATTAGCTTCTTCAATTTTATTGTCAAAGTGTACTAAAGTAACAATGATATTTTCCTATTTGTCACAGGCTCACAAGACCTTGAATGAATGCAAAGTAATCCATGGTCTGAATGGAACTGAGCCTCTCAATGATACTGCTAGACTTGCCGAGTGTGGAAATATGACCTACTGGCTATCACAGGTAATTATATAAAAGATGAATATACTAATGTAGTCCTATTATATGTGGCATCTAACAACATTGACAACAACTACGATAACAACAGCAACCACAATGGCAACACTAAATTGTAATAATTATTGTAATTGTAATTGTAATCATCCCGAGATAATTATCAGAGAGACTGGTTGAAACTGATTGAAAAATTTTTTTATTGCAGACTGCATCAGGTCCAGGTCTGACATTCATTGCCTTCACAGAGGCCATTGTCAAGATGCCAATCTCTCAACTCTGGGCTACACTGTTCTTCTGTATGTTACTCACCCTTGGTCTTGGTAGCATGTTTGGTACTCTTGAAGGTGTTATTACTCCTGTGTATGACCTCAAACTTGTCTCGTGGAGAAAGGAATTTGTCACAGGTACACTTGTATGTCTATATGTTTTTTACAATAACAAAAATTTCTAGTGATCAAAATAACCAACAGAAAGAGCGCGCGCTCGTTGATGTCAGATTTATCTGTCTGTCCTCTTATTGATGATAAAAAATAACCAATCAGCACGCAAGAAATTTGTAAATTATTGTAAAAATGAAAATTGACTCTTGGGAATGATTGCATGCCATTAATATTATTTTGTTGGTGTTATCTTTGGCAGCTGCCATCTGTGCCTTCTGCTATCTGATTGGTCTTCTGTTCTGCCAGAGGTCTGGAGAATTCTGGCTGCAAATGTTTGACAATTTCTCAGGCACTATTCCTTTACTCATCATTGGATTTTTTGAACTAGTTGGTGTATCTTGGATTTATGGCTTGAAAAGGTAAAGAACTGCTGGTCAAGCAATCTGATACCAAACATACATATGTCATTTTAAAACGTAAAAAGGTTCAAAGGTTTTTATTTACCACAAAATACGTAATACATAAATTACAATAAGAAAAAATGGAAAGGTGGAGGGTGCAAGAGAGACAACCCTAGAGGGTTAAACAAGGTACTATTGCACCCAGGACCAATTAACAAATAGATAGTATGAAGCATGGGAGATTACATATACAAACCAAGGTCTATTAATAAAAGTTGATATAAATTTTTTTTAAATGTATACCTATATGTATATATAGAGGATATTACATGGGCGCGTGGAGATACGAATTTTATCTTCGAGCGTTCAATTGATATCTCACGAGTGAGTGCAGCGAACGAGTGAGATATCTAAATTGAACACGAGAAGATAAAATTCGTATCTCCAAGCAGCCATGTAATGTTCTGTTTATTATATAGATATCGATGAAACTTAAATAAAACAAAAGCTCAAAAGTTCTTTATTAATATATTACTATGTCAACAGCGATATCTTCACGTGTGAAAAATATGGTGAAAGATATCAAGTTTTTGACACTAGAGAAAACCTGGTATTTCATTGATGTCTATATAATAAAATAGTATATTACATGGAGGATGGATGGTAAATGATAATATTGTGGTATTGTGTTGTTTAGATTTGAAGATGATATTGAGTACATGATCAAGATGCGTCCAAGTATCTATTTCCGTTACACATGGAAGTTTATCTCTCCTGCCCTGGTGGTGCTCATTCTTGTTTTTAGTATGATTGGCATGGGTATTAAACCTGTGAAATACTCTGGCGTTGATATGAAAACAGTAAGTAACGGTCAATTCAACCAACTAATAAATAAATAATAAATAAATAATAAATCACTTTTATTTAAGTGTCTAGTTGTTCTAGCGCTTTGCACTAATTGGGGACACTTTTCACTCACACACACTACCACTACATTTAATATTCTATGCACACAACGCTCAACTCACATGTTGATTTTTATGGAGGGAGGAAACCGGAGAACCCGGAGAAAACCCTCGTAGCATAGGAGAGAACAACACATCAAACAAACTCAATTCACATGTGGCGACCGCAGGGCTCGACCCGACCCCTTGGACTCACAGTGGTGAAAGACGACGCGTTAGCCACGAACGCCACCCATGCTACCCATGCTACCCATAAAGCTTTACACAACTGGAATGAAAAGGATTCTGTGTATAAATCACTGAAACAATTTGCATAGTTTTATCTGATTGGTCATGTTTCGGGTTTACAGGACAAACCTTCATATGCGAGCAGTCAATGTTGAAGGAGACACTGTTGTCTCTTTCCCTAAACCAACGACATGCAAGAGACTATTTCTATTGTTGTCCTCATACATTTCTCATAATTTGATGTAGTCTTAGTCAATATATTTAATGATTGCATTGTATCTTAACCCAGGGGAAAGCCACCAAGCTGGACTATCCCGGATGGGCTTATTTCCTCATTGCTCTCCTGATTGGCACTTCATTCCTGTTCATTCCTGCAATAATGCTGTTAAGACGCTTTGGAATTTTGAAGTATGAGAGAAAGCAATATGGAAAGGCAAAAGCTGGAGAGGATGTAGCTCCTGCTGCTATTACACCATCCATGTCCCATATTCCCCTGCCACCTTCTGAGCTTCCACTTGCAGGAAGAGCTGTAAATGGACAAGCATAACAAGGAGAGTATCTCTGTTTGTCTGCTTTTTGCTCAAGAATAATGTTATCAAAGGTTTCCAAAAAAATACTATCTTGTTTTATGGTTTAGAGGTACGTCATTTGGTGGTGTTTTTAAGGGTATGTTTGATGATTCAATCTCTCTGAGTTAATAATGTTCTTCTGATTCAAAGAGCAGATAAACATCCAGTAATAAGTGATCACACAACCATCTCCAGATCAGTGAAATAATGGCAGAAACTCCTAGCAGACAGCAGACAGAAAGATATTCAGTGTGGCAGTAGGTCACATACAGTAAGCTTTCTGTCTCACAGGAGCTATTAAATGAATTAAATTTGATGCTTTATTTCACTAGTACAGTTTTGAATGTTGCTCAGGGATAGCCTCAATTTGTGCAGAACATCAGTGTGTTCCAGTAAAGGTCTGTTGAGATGTACATTCTACGTTACTGTTGGTATTTGTAAAATAGTTTCAAACAAAAACTAGGCTAACCCTGAGTAAACAAATCTGATTAATAAACAGTTTGGCAATTTCCATTGCGGCTATTTTTTGTTTCAAAGAGTCCCATTTTTATAGTGACCCAATCTTCTATTAGGAGCATGGATCACCCATTCCACATATTCATCCCACTAAAGACAAGACTCAAGCCATTTATCTCTCTGATTCATGTTGATGGCTGATTAATCACTTATTATGGTATAACATGGGAAGATGGGATAACTATGGGAGGGATGGGTTAAAATGGGATGGGAAAAATGAGGGGATGGAATGATATCCCAGCACACATGGTATTTATGACATGACTGATTACTAATGAGTGCATATCAAATTTTAAGCATGGCCATTTCAAGTAGAAAATGACAACATCATTAAACACTTGCACTGTTTCTATCATTGCTGTGGTTACTGCTGTGCTGTAACTATGGTAACACATCAAGTGTTTCATCACTTTAAGTTGATTCTCATGTAATTAAGTTGGCAAACATTGAAGTCCTGGTGGCTTTAAGTACGATTAAGTTAATATTATTTAAATCATTAATGTCTACTGTGACAATGGTTCCTGTTCACTGTAACCAGCTCTTAAGTTATGTATTTGTAGTAGTTTGTCACTAGTACTAGTACTATGACCACTTGATATCATGTCTTATCCATAACTGCACATGTGGTTCAGCTAGTCACTTGTAGTTAGTACAATAATGATCATCATGTATGTGTGCATTGGTAATTATCATGTCTTATCCATAACTGCACATGTGGTTCAGCTAGTAACCTGTATTTGGTACAATAATGATCATCATGTATGTGTCCATTGGTAATTATCATGTCTTATCCATAATTGCACATGTCGTTCAGCTAGTAACCTGTATTTGGTACAATAATGATCATGTATGTGTCCATTGGTAATTATCATAGGCTTGTGTGTTGGGATGTTTCCCTGTATGTCAGTGTAAATATGTGCTTCAATGACAAAATACATAGCCAGTATATAACTTGGTCGGACATCAGTATTAATAATAATTATCTATTAATATATGACAAGCCATGACAAACTTCAGTCTGCATGGTACTTTATTGCGCTTTGTATTTCTTAAGAATGTTGCTGAAAATTTGAATTAACAGCTATATAATCCTTCATTAGTTACATTCCAACTATCCCGTTACTAATGCATGATTATCTTGTGAGGAATTCCAGTGTTCCTTTTGTAAGGGACGTGTCAAAAACCACAACCATGGAATTTGTATAGGAAATCACACGATCTCAGATACTATTCGGAATTGTTAGGTATGAGAGATTGTCATGAAAGTTTTCAAAGTAGAATTTGAGAACTTTCAAAACACATGAGTATCTATCATTTCAGAATTGCACTTAATTGGGACTATAAATAATGATCAAGTCATTTGTTGAGTGTATCATGATAAACACAGTTTGCTTGATAGATTTGCTAGTTGTTGGACCTCGTGCTGTACTACTGCCGTGCTGGGTGGTATATGCGCTTGAAATAACACTAATAATGTTAAGTACAGAAAAAATGACTGCAGTTGTGGTTTTAGGATAACTGCCATCCAAAATGTGTAGTCGTAGCAAATTTGAAAAATCATCTCATCAAAATGTGTTGACTGATAGGACTGAAACTGTAAGTTAAGATAAAAAATTAATGTATGGTTTTAGAGGTAGAGTATATTTTTAAAATATAATACAGTGATGTCCTATCTAATTACTGTAAATAGGGTTATCATTAATCATTACTCATTTATGGCCCTGTGTTTTAAGCATCTCATAATTTGCTTAACACTACGGGTGTTATATGTGTCCCATATTATGCATTCCACACAATTAGATAATATTCAAGGTGTGTTGGCTTTGGCTTCTGTCAATCAAATTTCCAGCATTAAAGTTAGTATATTTTGATTGACAGATGACAAGATATTTGTAGCAAGATTATTATAATCGGTGTAATCATGTTGTGCTTGTAGTCAGTAGTTTATTATAGCATTTTTATCAGGGCCCAAAATTAGCAGTTGTCCAGTTGTCAGCCATGACTATAATTTTAAATTGGTAACTGGATTTCGGAAGACGGTTGTCCAGCTGAAAACCTAAATTTTTGTCCAGAGTCTGTATGCCGTGTTTGTTGATTAAAATAAATAGCTTTCTTAATGGTTTTCAGTCCATTATTATTTTCAATTCAGGCACAGAAAAATTAAATATAAAAAAAAAGAAGAGTGCGAATGAAATAAGTTTGAATCTGTGTCCCCATTTTGATTGTGAAAATATCACTGGCCAAGTTTTATGCTGGATGCATTAATCCTATCACATTTTGAACAATGGATGACCTCTTTTGAAAGGTAATCTTGGACCCTGGTTTTATTTAGGTTTCTTAGCATTCTCTTCATTGGAATTACATTAAGTATAGTCACCTAGTCCATTTATTTCAACTATTATTTACATCAAAGTATTTAGAAAAATTAATTGATTGTAAAAGCTTGAATTTGCCATCAAATCTTATAACCAGTAATTTGTACATAGTAAAAGTTTCGCTTTGGCTCGACTGTTTAATGATTTATTGATACCACATAAGCATTATAGATTAGTATTAGTGTCGGGTGTTGAGCATTTTCAAATCATTTAATATTATATAACTTATTACTTTTACCTGGAGAGGTTCGAACACCTCTAATGGCGTGACACCTCTAATGGATGGCACAACACCTCTAATGGATGGCATGACACCTCTAATGGATGGTGTGACGCCTCTAATGGATGGTGTGACACCTCTAAAGGATGGTGTGACGCCTCTAATGGATGGTGTGACGCCTCTAATGGATGGCATGACACCTCTAATGGATGGTGTGACACCTCTAATGGATGGTGTGACGCCTCTAATGGATGGTGTGACACCTCTAATGGATGGTGTGACGCCTCTAATGGATGGCATGACACCTCTAATGGATGGTGTGACGCCTCTAATGGATGGTGTGACGCCTCTAATGGATGGTGTGACACCTCTAATGGATGGTGTGATGCCTCTAATGGATGGTGTGACACCTCTAATGGATGGTGTGACGCCTCTAATGGATGGCATGACACCTCTAATGGATGGTGTGACGCCTCTAATGGATGGTGTGACGCCTCTAATGGATAGTGTGACACCTCTAATGGATAGTGTGACACCTCTAATGGATAGCATGACACCTCTATTAGAGGATGAGACACTTATGGCACACTTCTAAGGGAGTGACACCTAATGGAGAATGTCTGAGCGTGTAACACTATCCTTAGCTTGTGACATGTCACCTCCAGGAAGTAACACAATCTACATTTTAAAGAGTAACTTGTAACTCCTAGATATTGGGGCATAAAACAAGTTCTATCATTTATTAGGACAACAAAACTTGGTCCATAGTGCATATAGGAGCAGTCTTGATTGCACCTGGTATGTTTGGGTTTATTCTTTAAATATAGATAAAAAATAGTGTATTGTATCATCACTAAGATATTGTTAATGTATATATTTTTACGAGCATGTTAAGGTAACAATTTCTTGTAGTTTTAAAGGTAAATCTGACGTGGTAGAGAACCAGATACAATACTCATAACACATTCTAGTGCATGTTATCTTGTGGTAACATTCCTCTGTATTGTTAAATAGAAAACTAGAAATGTGTATGTTATTGTATCGTGTTCATCACCATACAGCTTGTTAAACTTGTATTCACATTTATATAGCCAAACTAAAGATTCTCTTTAACCACTACTGTGAAGATTTTGAATCCCTAACCTGTAGTAGGGCTTGGCCCATTTAACCTCACACACTGACCTCAAATTTTGAAATTGAAGTATTGAGATTTAACTGTTTCTTTTTTAGCATTGCTAACTATACAAATATTATAGCATTTTACTCTATTAGTGGCTTTTACTCCAGCCAAGGACTAACATCTAAAACATGTTTACTTGGTGTTTAAGTTTTCCTTTTTATTTGCTTGTACCAGCACAATGTTGATTGATATGTTTTATTGGATGGATGAATATTAGCCATTCTGAGGTTGTGGAAAAACTGGGTCAATTTGGACTGCAGTGCATTGTCACTCACTGGGGTCATTTTAGGGGACAATGGCAAGATTGCAACTGTATTGTCCCCTACAACAGCCCCAAAAAGTACTGCAATGCCTACTCGTTTTTCAGTTTCCCATTCAGTTTGGCTTGGTCCAGATGTATTGATAGAATACTGTGAGGAGCTAGGTCTACTATTGTCTATTCCTCATATCCTCTGACTGATATGTTATCTTTAATGTGTATGCGAATGTTTTCTGACTGTAGAAATATTTTTTATCAATAGCTTTCCTTTTCGTCATTTCCAGTCAGTGATTTCTCAGTCTCTGCCAATTCAAACTGCTCTTTGCGTACAGATTTCTGGGAAGATCGTCCCTTGCCTTTTAGAACACCACTGACCCGCAGTAGGAAAATCAGGGGTATGAAGATACATGACGAACCAATCAGGAATGAAATGACAACGTATCCCCAGGGCGGGTAGGACATGGGTTCTACTTTGGCCTGAAGAAACAATGAAAATATTAATTTAATGTTATTTGCCTCAATAGACCTAATCCACTGCTTTTACATATCAGACCTTGTGTCATTTCATAGAATATCATTTCTTTGTTTAATGGTTGCACACGAGAAGACACATGAATGTGGATACAACTCAAACAAAGAATCTTACTCTCAAGGGAATGACACATGGTCTGAAATGGGGAAAACATGCCCAAGTGGATTTGGAAACACTTCAAAACTTCAATATTTTTTGAGTGGAGAGTGGTTGAATACTGGGGAGAGGAGATTGTGTAACACAAGGACAAAAGATTTCGTGACAAGACTTGTGTGACTTACCTTTGCAGGGTTCCATACTGAGTAAGTAATAGGTTTAGTCACCAGATTATAAATGCTAGTAATGATAATGACAGCGACTACAATAGGTGCCAGGAAAGGCCATGTAACCCTCCAATACCATCCTGGACGTGCACCCGTCATGTACTGTATGTCACTCTCAAATCTAAACACAGAATTGTACAAATCAAATAATTTCTCTTGTGATCTCTACGCTGAATGGGAAAACTGTTTTATATTTAGATACTGGAGACATTTAGACACAAGCACACAAATTTAATGGAAAATACTATAGAAGTCTAAATTCAGAGAACACGGAAAAAAATGATATGAGCATTTGTGATACTTTTATCTAAGATGGCATTTCCACCATTCGGAGCGTGCGATAGAACTCAGTTATTTTATATCAAACCTTTTTAATCCATAGACATAACAGACTCCAATCAACTCAAAGAAACCCACAACTAGCAGTGGTAGAGGACCAGAGAAAGAATCAAATACTTGCAGCCAGTACTCGCCAGACTTTTGGCAAAACAGCAGGCCAACAAGAAATGAAGCCACACACAAACAACCTGGCAAGACAAACAACAGAAGGTCATGATTAACCACACCATAGAATGGTCTAAAATGTTCTTCATCTTAGCTGTTGTATTACTAGAGATTATTAAAGATACACAGTTGAATATTGAAAATCTCGCACGCTGATTGGTCGAGAAACTCACACTATCACACGATAATCACCTCCAAAAATAATTCAAAATGGCAGCCAGCCGCTTTGTTGCTGTTACCGGAAAAAATGTGTCTTTTATTTTATTTTCTTTTTTTGAAAGAATCACCTGTGTATTTATACTAAAACAATTATTTGTCTCAGCCTCAGTGAATATTGGGGAATTTTTACCTCACTGCTCGAAGACTCTCGTCTGGGTAAATATTCCCAGATATTCACCTTGCCTTTGGCGAATAATTGTTTAAAATGGTAATGACTGATACAAATATAGTAATGATCTACCTGACAAGATCTCCTTTCTGATGGGAACCAGCTTGCTCTCGTAGATAGGAGTGATAACACCCTCTAATATCCCATATTGACTGCTGAGACCCAGGGTGATAAGCATAGCGAAGAACAACACAGCCCACAATGGAGAGATGGGCATCTTGACGATGGCTTCAGTAAATGCAACAAATGTTAAACCTGGTCCTTGGGCTGCCTGTGGTGAAGATTTGAAACATGAGGTCTGACTACTGTTTGGGTACTGTGCAGGGGTACTGTTAATAGGTTATTATGTGGAATACTGTGGTTACCATAAAGGATACTATTTTGGGTACTTTGGGTGGTATGAGATACTGTAGGGTTACTATAGGATACATACTAATTGGGGTACTGCAGGATACTATGGGGTACTTGACACTGCTGAATGTACTAAAGGTTGCTATAGGATACATGCTGCTTGGGGTACTGCAGGATACTATGGGGTACTAGATACTGCTGGGGTACTTCTTGGGTACTATGGGACCCTGGGTAACAACTGGGGTTCAATGGGGGTACTAAAGGAGGTTTTGTGGGGTACTAAAGGAGGTTTTGTGGGGTACTTAAAGACTGAGGTTGCTCTCACCTGTGACAACCAGTTTTCAAGGTTGTGACACTTGTCTGTTACTGTCATGTTGAATGGCAGATTGGTGTTGTTTACTCCACCATACATGTCAAGACACTCCTCGTATGAACGATGAGCCTGGTGAACAAACATTTGCATGAGAACATGGTGATAGTCTCATTGCATAGCAACCATGACTGCATACAGGTACCTTAAATCCAAGAACAGAAAAGATGATGATGGTGGCATAAAGAGAGGTGGCACCATTAGCTAGTGAGACAGCAATGGCATCTCTTTTGCAGTTATTGTGGATGGGATTGTAGCTGGACATGGCGATCAGACCACCATAACCAACACCAAGCGAGAAGAAGATCTGTGTAGCAGCTTGTAACCACACGACAGGATTGAGAATCTTGTCAAACTAACAAGAAAAGATGTGATATGCAATGGATCACTTACTTGTCACTGAACACACTGAAATCCATTTGAGTCACGCATGATGTTTTACCATCATACCGCTGACCAGCCCATTTTCTGGATGGTATCACGATATAACCATATATGGTAATGATTTCAAGTAGCATTTGGATACCTTTGGTGTGAACATGTACTTGATTCCATCGACCGAGCCGTCCAGCGTGAGCCCGCGGACAAGGAAGATTGTGAGTACGATGTATGGCATGGTAGCCGTGAAGTAGACAGCCTGATGAACAAAAATACATTAATGGTATAAAGAGGGTAATATTGCGTTACCACCAAACACTGTATCAGATCGTGACGAGTAGCGTGACCTGTGGTAAGAATGACGTACCTTCCCTCCAGATTTGACTCCCTTCATGATGCAGAAGAAGACAAGAATCCAGGCGAGAAGAAGACAAAGACAAAGGTGCCATTGCAAGCCACCACCTTCCTCGATGGATGATGATACACTGATCGCCTTGTTGTACCAGTAGTACTGGGTTCTACCGGCCACGTGACATTCAGGGAGCACTGTGCCTGTTATCATTATCACGTATCATTATCATCATCATTATCGCTTTGTACCATCATCATCATCATCTTTAATCACAACCACCATCATCATCTCCATTATCATCATCACCATCATTGTTATTATCATCACCTCACCATCATTGCTTTGTACCATCATCATCACCTTTCACCATCATCATCATCGCCATCATCATCATGATCATTATCACGATTACCATTACCATCATCATCACCACCACCATCACCATTACCATCATCATCATCATCACCACCAGCATCACCATCGTCATCATCATCATCACCATTATCACCTTACCATCATTATCAACACCATCATCACCATTATCACCTCTACCATCATCATCAACATCATCATCAACATCCTCACCATCATCATCATCGTCATCATCAATATTACCCAACATACTATAACCGCATCGTCAGGAATCATTTAACTCACTCACCATTAGTCTGTGGACAAGAAGAATAAGGAAGTGGACTTTGGAACGAAGCGAACATGTAGTAGAAACACCATCCCAGTAGAACATTGTAGTATGTGCTAATGAGTAAAGACAGGACCACAGATGCGATCCCCACCCCTCCCAGGTAGGGATGGATGTGGTTCCACACACCAATAGATCCTTTGCGAATACTCTGACCAATAGCAAGCTCCAGAAAGAACAATGGGATCCCCATCACTACAAGACTTACTGCGTACGGGATCAAGAATGCACCTGTGGGGGGGTGGGGAAGGGATACTTGTTAGCCGTGTGGATGATAATGGGATCCCCATCACTACAAGACTCACTGCGTAAAGGATCAAGAATGCACCTGTGGGGGTGGGGAAGGGATATTTGTTAGCCGTGTGGATGATAATGGGATCCCCATCACTACAAGACTCACTGCGTAAAGGATCAAGAATGCACCTGTGGGGGGTGGGGAAGGGATATTTGTTAGTCGTGTTGATGATATTTGCCATATAATGATGATGATATTGTTTTGTCATCCTGTTCAGATTCATCATGTCTTTATGTCGTGGCTGGATTGGCGAAAACTAGCTTTAAGTGAAAGCAATCATCTTAACGATATTCATGGTTCATTGGTCGTTCATCCATGCAGTACTAACCAGGATACACTAAAGGCAACGTATTCTACATTGAATTATACCACTGAAAGAATACTCTATATCATCATTGACGAGGCAACCAATGTTTAACAAGCAATATATGTTAGTCATGTGATTAGGGGTGTAGTTAGTATCAGACACCATTAGTATAGAGAGTCAGTCACCGTGGCGTATACAATGCGTGACGAGACATTTCAAAGTCAAATTAATCAGTCCAAACACTTTACACCATTTACATGTTCACGCAACACAGACAGTTAACTATGTCTGTCCTTTTCGGTTCCGTCAGTCAAATTCCCAACAATGTATGTTGGTGTCTCTTTGATTGACAGAAGTCATAAACACAGATGTATTGGGCTGAGCTATTGCGTCAGTATGAACATGTATGTCGCACCAAGCTGTGGGCAGCAGCGACGCGTGTCCTATCACTCCAGTAAAAAAAGCGGGAAATAAATATTTCATACACTCCTATAGACCTCTCAAGTTACAATAAAACACAAACCAAGATCATAAGTGATAGCACCAAGATCATAAGTGATAGTCATTAATGATTGATGATATATTACTTTGACAATAAAACTTCACTCAAAATAACAAACGGTAAATAACATGTATAACGGTATTAATATCGTCTAGCCGCCATCTGATTAAAGCATCAGGAAAGATCGGTTCATAATCACTTTCATACTAATAAATGAAGACTTCTACTTTGAAATCCTTAATTGTTTTCCTCTATTGAAAATTGAAAAATATTAGCGATTGCTAATTTTTTTTTTTACATCTTAGTCGTAGCAAAGACGTGATTTTTATGCAAGATCGCTCTCAAATCAAATACACGGCCGCTAATTGAAAAAGATGTTGAAAAGCTGAGGGCAATACAATAACATAATGTTTGTTAGCTACAATCTCACACACTGTGCTCTACTTTAACCCAATGGGGATTACACGGTGTTACCCCCATTGGGTGAAAGAAGAGTATAATGTGTGAAGTTGTGGCTTGCTGTGCCCGGCTATTGAATACTACTATGCATTAAAATCCGCGTAACCTCAGTCAACGAGCGTTGAAATAATGTTTGGTTTAAAAAAACATTGATTTGTTCGTCGCTTTTTTGAGTTACAGTCAAGTTTGAAAGCTGATTTGGATGGGATTAGAGTAGCACTTTGTTGGTGAGTGTAGTGATATTATCAATGATAGAGTAAAAATATTTAGTACTATAGTACCGGCCTCCTACCTCCGCCATTTTGCTGACACAGATACGGGAACCGCCATACGTTTCCAAAGCCAACAGCGAATCCAATCGTAGCCAACAGATATTCGATCTTATTTCCCCATCCTTCTCGCTCGTCTTCTTGAACGACTACTTTTTGTTCTACCTTGCCATCAGGTCTCGTGCTTTCTCCTTCTGCTACTAGCGATACCATGATCTCTCCATCGCGTTTAGTGGCTCTAGCCATCCCAGCTCGCCTCTTTTTGTCCTTACAGCTTTAAAGATTAATTCTAAGTTTAAGTTTTGTCGAGTTTTCAAAGAAGAAGTTTTTTCGCCTTTCCAATTTTTTTGGTCTTGAATATATTTAAGAACCGCTTCAGTACTACAGTACTACAGTGACTAAACTGTAAACACAGCGTCTATCAGGTGCAGCGTGGCATGGAGACAAAAGATCATTCTAGCTGTACGTGGCATTAATCCAGGAACTGTGACAATATCACAACAAATCCTCGCTTTTTTCCCAATATAAACTGATATATGGGAGTGTTACTAAGATATTTGTGGCACGAGATTCCTGTGATAGTAGATAACCCATTCATCCATAAATCTAAAACCGCTGTTTATTTTCTTTGATGTGATGTTTAGATCCCCTGATTCGAAACCCTTTAATTGTGAAGAACTTTCTCCTATCTAAAGTTTAGTTTAGGTTTTATATTGATATCAAGCCTTGCAAGGAGTACAGAGCATTTTGTAGATCATTTTTGGATCGACACCATATCTGACACCATCTGACTCTGGTCGTTTTTAGCTGTTTTTTATAGCTTTTTTAATCGAGTAGATTGTGTGAAAAGACAGAACGCATTAGTTATTCAAGGTCTGTGTTAATATTTAATGGTAATCACTGGACAGGCGCCCTAAACTTGGTTACCAACCAACCAACCAACCAACCAACAAGAACCTTTTTCTAGAATAAAAAAAACAACAAGTTAATCGCACAAGGACTAAAAGCCGACAATGAAGGTCGCACATTAGTAATTCCTGTCATTAGGTAAAAACGTGGTTATAGCAACGCGCCGAAATCATTGGATTCTAAAATTACTTTTTCCATGAAAAATTACCAAATCAAAAAGGCTCCTATGCCTACCCCCCTTAGGCAGGAATGCCGCCCACACTCTAACCAAACATGGAAGAAGAAAGACAGTTGAGGCACTAAGTTTATTAACTGATTGAGCACGATTATTATGGGATATTGAAAATATTGTTTATTTTCTTTACAAAAGCGTTTGTATAAAGTAATTTGTTTTGTTTTCTATTTATATTATCGATCCTTCCAGCTGTTAGTCACGTGATCAGTAGAAAAGCAAACATTCTACCAAAGCCAGTCATGCTTTAAAAATAGATAAATGTTTATGACTTCTCAGGCTCCTCTCCATTCTAGAGACAAATGAAAACCTTAACGTTTTCAAATCGAAAACTTTTCTTAAAATAATTCAAAAATTAAGGAAAACCATTGCTACTGACAGGAAACCCATTTAATTGGCAGAGAACCCATTCAACTGGCAAAGAACCCATTTAACTAAAAGGGAAGCCGTTTAACGGGCAAGAGCCATTTAACTGAAAGGAAACCCATTTAACTGAAAGGAAACCCATTTAACTGAAAGGAAACCCATTTAACTGAAAGGAAACTCATTTAATTTTATAAAAGAAAAAGCCGGCTCCAGAAAAAGAAGAAATGTTACCGAATCTTGAAATACAAGACTGAGCCACTGTATATACAGCTGAACCATTACCTAACTAAAAGAACTGGAATATTTCAATCTAAATTTATAATTTTTTCTCTGTGAATTCGCCTAATTTTACATCGAGTAATAAAGCTACAACATCGGTAGCTCAAGCATGTTAAGGCCTGAATTGAAGGCCATCTATGGCTAGAACCATTTTGTTTTTCTTACGTTTTCGTTTCTATTCAATCCTTTCCTTTATTGGCATGGCCACAACTTTGAGATTAAGATTTTTTGCTACCCAAAATTTTGAAATTAAAAAAGGGATGATGGTTATCGTCTGTACATAAAGTGATATGGCATATTTTCAAGACGAATCTGAACTACCATTGCGCATGCTCGTTAAGGGGATATTACACAAAATAGATCACGTGACTTACTAGTTATAATAGGGAGGATGAGAATATATCAAAATATTTTATGTACAGATGACAATCGTCTCTCCGTTTTAATTCAAAATTTTTGGGTGCACGGAGATGAGGATCAAGGTCACGTGACCGCATCATCTCAAAAAAACGTTTCATCCTAAAACCTGAAGTGTCCGTGCTAATTTTGGCGAGGTTTGAGCAATAAATGACAGCAAAAGATAAATAAAATGATTCTAGCCATATATTGGCCTTCATCCCATGCAGGCCTTGATATGGTAAGAACTTCATTTCTTAATCAATCAATAACATCACCAAGGTTTATTTATATCATAATTATCATCGTACCGCCACGACGGCCATTTTGAAATGTAACCAGGCCTGCGTAAAACACGAGTGAGGTCTCGTAATGAGTTTTTATACATAACCAGTTTTTTGCTCACTTTACAAAATGGCCGCCATAGTCGTGCCAGAACAGTAGTTAAATGAATACAAATTACTATTGCATATGACATTATGTCACCTCTTTGCTTAGATTCCAACCCGGGTCAACTCGGTCTAAATTGGTCCCTGAGCAATGGCTTGTTACCAGTCACGTGAACAGCAAAACAATGACGTCATTGTAATAGAAATGTTTATTATACTCCTGTCATGTAAATGCTGTTTAATATACCGCGAGGGACTGGTTCTATTCCATTTCCGCGCCATCCATTGGTTCTTCGGTCAAAGCTATCGGAGCACGTGACAGGTTAGGAGTCAAGGCTCCAGGTGGGATGATCTCATCTTGGGTTTGTTTCGACACGTCAAACTTAACAATATTGAATCTCTTCACCAAGAACACGATGGGAATGCAGAGGGTGGAGAGGAGAATAAGTAGAGCAATGACGACGAACCCCCAAACAGGAAACTCAGTGTCTACAACATCAGCCTGGAATAAAGGACTAACTTTATCAGGATTTGATTGAGAGGTCTGGGAACAAGAGCCTCGTTTCTATGCAGAGTCTGCGTTACTTTTGGTCTCCGTCAAGAAACAGGTTTTTCTGGTTCCATCATATGAAAGAATTACATTGACCTATCAATCGCAGATTCTTGTTAAAAACCAAAGTAAACACAGAGCCTGGGGCGAGAATACTAGTTGCGCATGCTTGAACATTCAACCGCTGGGCAAATAAGTTTGACGTAGTAGTTACCTTTGCTGGAGCCCATGCTGCATACGTCATCGTCTTCAAAAACATGCTTACAATACTTGCAATAATAATACCCGCTACGATGACGGGAGACACGAACCGCCACGTGATCTTCCAGTACCAACCTGGACGAGACTTGATCATGTACTCGATGTCATCTTCAAATCTTGTGAAAAAGAAAGAAATATTACTCAAGGGAATGACACATGGTATAAAATGAGAAAAGCTTCAATAGAGCCACCCATTCTTACCTGACTGCACCGTAAATCCAGTTGACGCCAACCAACTCGAAAAACCCGATAACGAGAAGAGGCAAGGTCCCTGAGTAAGAATCGAAGGTTTGCAGCCAGTATTCTCCTGATCCTTGACAGAACACCAGGCCAATCAAATATGACATAGCACAAATGAAAGCTGCAAATATACGAGGAGTAGTTTAGACTGATATAATGAAGAAAGAAATAATACTCAAGGGAATGACACAAGATCCTTGCATGACGGTTGCATGACAGAATACCAGGATTATCAAATATGACACAGCACAAATGAAAGCTGCAAATATACGACGAATAGTTCAGAATATAATGACAAGCATGGTCAACTCCGTAGACATCTTTCTGACTTTGGGCTTCCTGCCTGTGTTTCGCTTTTTGGTCCTCATTCCCCTCACGGTCTACGCCAACGGAAAAAATGGGTTTACCACTCGATCTCCTGGGTGGATGTTGTAATGCCTAACAGGTTTTGCAACCCAATTGATAAGGCAGCCGATAGATTTGATTTTTGTTGAGGGAGGAAAAACCCTCGAAGCACAGGAACCCCAAGGAGTTGCCTTCAAAGGAGGCTATGACAAGTGGAGCAGATCTATCTTTACAAGGCTAATGCTCAATTACCTGTGACGAATTCCTTTCTCCACGAAACAAGTTTGAGGTCATAAAGAGGAGTAATGACACCTTCAAGAGTACCAAACATGCTACCAAGACCAAGGGTGAGTAACATACAGAAGAACAGTGTAGCCCAGAGTTGAGAGACTGGCATCATGACTATGGCCTCTGTGAAGGCGATGAAGGTTAGTCCGGGTCCCTGTGCTGACTGCAGGAAAATATAAAAAGAACAGCTTGTTACCAAGCAACGAGAAAGATTACGTCACGCTGCAATGTCAAATAAGATGAGAAACTTCATGAAAGGACAAAGAAGAAGGATTAGAAAGAGAAGACGATCGTTGTCGAAGAAGAAGAACAAGAAAAACAAGAAGAACAAGAAGAACAAGAAAGGTTAAATAAAAAGGTTTCCTAACCATGGCAACCAAGGATATTTACCTCAGAAAGCCATTTCTCCAAGTCGAAGCATTTGTCCGTAATGGTTTCGTTGCCAGGTAACGCGACGTTGGCATAGAGTGATAGACAATTGTTGTATGATGTATGGGCCTGAAACAGTAGAGAACGACAAGATCGATCAGAAACACTCCATTGGCTTTGGCTAAGCGCCAACGTTATGTCGTAATACTCTCGTGGCATCGTCGAATCTTAAGTTACCATGTCGTAGGATGTCGTTGAGTGTTTTCGTGGCATCTTCGGCTATGTAAGCACCTGAACTATTGTCGAAACTGGTGTGCGAATTACTGGTTTAAACGAATTTATTTCAAACGTGCTCCCCTTTTTTCTCAGAAAATTAATAAGAAACTTCGTATATAATTTGGTAGCGTATAGTATAATTTGGTGTAAACTCGCGTATACACATTTACGAATCGGGAATTTTCCTTAATTTTTTCAACATGCGTAAACATTTTTGTCAGTACCCACTTTCGTAACATTGCCGTATTACTGTCGTAATGTTGTCGTATTACTGTCGTAATGTTGTCGTATTACTGTCGTAATGTTGTCGTATTATCGTCATAGAGCTGTCGTAATGTTTTCGTGGAGTAATCATTTACCTTAAACCCAAGAATGGAGAAGATAACAATACTTGCAAAGACAGACGTGCCACAGTTGATCAAGGACACCATGATGGCGTCACGTTTACAGTTGTTATGTACAGGGTTGTAGCTGGACATCGCAATTAATCCACCAAATGCTACACCAAGCGAGTAAAATATCTGCGTGGCTGCTTCAAGCCAAACTTGAGGGTTCAGTAACTTGTGAAACTGAAAAAACAACAAATAGTATCACGGGATACCTGTGTAGTAAAAACATGGCGGCTCACGAATCTTATGTCGAAATGACTATAATTGGGTTACCTGTGGCTTGAACATGTGAGCGATGCCATCCCCGGCACCATCCAACGTGACACCACGAAAGAAGAAGATGAACAGAACAAGATACGGGAATGTAGCTGTAAAATACACCGCCTATATAATACGAGATAACGTGGGTAAGTCAAGCAAAGATTGCGTTACAAAGACTTCAGACAATCACGTGGTGCAGAATTGCTTACTATCAATCACGTGACTTTTTGGAGTTGACTGGGGGGCAAACGAGCGGTTGACTGGGGGGCAACTAGCGGATGTTAAGTCAAAACATGTCAAAATAAGTCCTCAAACTATTGTATTTGACTATTTCTACGACATAAAACCAGAAAACAAGAGATCAAAACAACCTCCAAGATTCTACAAGCCATTAAAAACGTAGCTATTACCGGAAGTGACGTCTATTGATAGCAACCTATATTGGGAACGAAAAGCAAATATCTCTACGAGTCTGGTTTATGCTGAGTAAATTCTTAGCTATTTTACAACTAAATACTTGATAACTAAATACTTTTAAGCGCTGAATGGCTAGTAATTGTTTCACGGATATGTCTTGCACTTAACAACAGAAATGTGTCCTGAGCCTGCGATCTAGGTTGTCTTTATTATCCAATCCCAACCCTAGTTCCAGTCTTTTTGGCAGATATACCAATAGGATCGCAGGCTCAGAAGCAATGAATGCAGTATCATGACGTACCTTGCCAGCGGTCTGCACCCCTTTCATCATGCACAGAAAGACAACAATCCAAGCCAAGAGAAGCGATAATGCCATATGCCAGAGTACGCCACCGCTCTCTTCAATAGAATCTGTTATCTCCAGTGCATTATTATACCAATAATACTGAGTCCTGCCCGCCAGCTCACACTCTAACACCTTGGTGATGTTGGTACCATTTACTGCTATATTAGGACAATCACCATATGGCAGAGGGTTTTGCCAGGAAGCGAACAGGTAATAGAAACACCAAGCAATGATCATATTGTAGTATAAGCCAACCAGGAAACAGACCATGACAGAAGCAAACCCCACCCCTCCCAGGTAGGGATGAATATAGTTCCATACTCCGATGGACCCTTGTCGAACACTTTGACCAATTGCAAGCTCCAGGAAGAAGATAGGAATCCCTAGAAGACCAAGACACAGTACGTATGGGATGAGGAAGGCACCTGAAAACAAACACATCACGTGACATAATTATTACACAATAATATGATTAGCTTTGCCAGGTCTGTGTGTTGGTTACATGTCCGCATGGCTGATATCTGGGCCTATCGTTCGCCAAGTTACAGCGTATTTTATTATGTGCTTTCTAGTAAGGAATTCAATTGACAGTTCACGGTTTGATCTTTGATAGATCTTCTACATCTACATTTTATGGAGTTGATAAAATCGGTAAGATATCACATCAACTATAAAACAAAATAGCTACATATAAATATAAAAAATACTAAAAATATATAAAATAAAAAAAGCCCCGAATAATTAGTTTTGCATAAAGCTAAACATAAATATCTGCAAATCACGAAATAAATAATGATAAATAATATAAAAAATATATTCAAGATTGTAAGATCCTTATACTACCCTAACCCTAACCCTAGGTCTCTAATTTAGACTTAAATAGAGCTAGTGTCATCGAGTTTACGGTTTCTAGCTTAAAACAAAAAAATCGTTCAAATGAACTCCATGCGTTTGACAAAAAAGAAATGACGAAGAAAAGAAGAAGAAAATAAAATCAAAAAGAAAGGAAAAATCCCCGAGTTTAATTTACATCTCATCAGGCACGCTGGACACAGGAAAGAAAAGACCACAACCCCTTATTAATCCGTCCATCCGCCGTAGATCGACCACCAATCGAGCTGAAGGTTGAGCAGCCGTAAGGATAAACTTATGCAATACTCTAGGCTCGGGACTCTAAGGACGTGACTTTGATATCGTACGTTCGCAAACCACGTTACAAAAACAGGGTCAGGTCAACCGCCTATTAATGCGGTTACTCAATAAAAGGCTGAATCTCGTCTATTATTTACTCTTGTTGTGAAATAACTGACTTGTAACCCACTCTACCAAGTGGATACTTTGTAATGCTTCCTAACAGCTCGTTGTTCTACTCTATGAGTTCAATCTCATCTCGGTTCTTTTATTGAAAGGATTCCTGTTAAACAGGCTTTCAAATCCTTTACCTCGTGTTCAAGTTTTGATTTATTTATATCTGTTTTAAAAACAGATAGAAATGTAAAGCTGTTTTGTTATTTCAGGAGTTTAGATGAAAAGGTCATGTGGTCAACAGTGTCTCAAGTAACTACGGCATATCACACTGGTCACGTTGCGGTTGATTTCAATATTTCTCCTATATAGCCCGAAAATATCCTGCAATCACCCGGCACTATACGGTATACGACCCATCAAAGCCCGTATATGAAATATATCCAGAAAACATGTTGAATAAATAGAGATTAGCTATAAGTCTAACAATTTGAATCATTATGAAGCTGGTTGCCTACGTGTGCCTTGTGTAACCCTGGTGTGGGAAGAGTTTCCTAACAGACTCAGATGATACTTTTTCCAACATCCTACACTACTATTTTGACAATATTAGTTAATAGTTTTTTGTGCATTAACGATTTTTCTTTGTTTAATCACCTGCCAAGTTACGTGAAATGCAAATAAACGCCAGAAAACTGGACTGATCGTGAAAAAAAGCCAGAATTGTCTCGTGTAATGAAGATGTAGGGTAGTATTTTTAGTCCCTCGCCACCCTCTAACGTAATCCAGTCAGACTAGACATATATAAAGTATCACCACGTTTGTTGTTGGTACGACAAGAGATACATTAAAATAAAACCTTAAAAGCTTTGTTTTTGAATAATTTGCATAAGAAGGTTACTTTGTTTGGATTGCAGTTTTTATAACAACTCCACAGTGCATGTGGCTTTCAAGTATTATTTTCCATGGATGCGGTTTTGGTGGGACTTTGCTTCAAGGCATCCGTAGATCCTCACTACGTATGTTTTACTACACTCTACCTTTGTAAACGTACAATTAACCTTTTGTATTGTATTCGATTTAACTCTGTGTGCTTTCCTCGTTATAACCAGCTCCTCAGCAAAACAGATTAACCAGTCGGAAAACCTGTTTGGCAGGAATCAGCACACATATAAAGAAGCGAGACCATCGTGGTCTTAACAGTCTATTCAGGGCAGAAGTCACAGAAAGTTGAAGTAGTCAAATCATTTAATAACAACAACGACTCCATACTCACCACCACCATTCTTCTGACATAGATAAGGAAAACGCCACACATTTCCAAGGCCAACAGCATAACCAATAGTAGCTAAGACAAACTCTATCTTGTTACCCCATCCACCTCGTTCGTCCTGCACCTCGACTTTAGGAGCCTCATCCGCGGGGCCTGTAATCGTAACATTGATTTCACCATTTTCAACTTCTGCTTTAGCCATGTTTTCTTCAATCAACAAGCTCAGATAAGCTGCTTTGTAGGAAAGATGGTTGGATAGAAACACGTAGTGCTCAAATTAGTCAATGCGCAATAAAAGTATTCGCAGACCGTTTGTTCTATTCAACCAAGCGCTACCTCAAGTCTATACGGGCCTCACGTACTCCAACGTCTCAGATTACAATTGTTTTATATATTTACTGAGTACAGTAGAGAAACTTTGCTTTTTGATAAGCAATTCTGATCAAAACTGATGGTATCCTTCAACAACTGGAGACAATGCTCCCTTGGATTGAAACCAAAAATAACCTTAGCCCCGTTAAAGTAGGTCTGTTCAGAGGTGGTTTTGGTGTTATTTGATGCGAGTTGTATATGGTCCACATCAAGTGACATTGATTTTGTAATCGTTGTTTCATCCAATGAGCAGAAAGCTTCATCCGTCACCCAACACCTTTCTCTTGATGTGTTTATCTACAGATTCAAAAACGGCTTGCTTTAACATTACTTTCATAATTGAGTCTAGTCTAGTTATATAGCCTTCATCATGATAAAACCTCATTTATTTCATTTTATTTTAGGAAGGAGTTTATAAAAAACGGCGGTAAGTCCCGGGCGGTAAGTTCGTCAAGGTAAGCTGATGCTCAAAATCCTCGTGTAATCATATCCGGTCTGCGCATCGACACACACTCTCCGCCGTGCGGGGGTACGTTCCGGGATTGCAGGAGGTTGTTCAAGGAGTTTAGAAATCTTCTTTTCGCTATTGATATTTCCATCTCATTCATGTGCTTCTCTCATTTGATGCTTTCACATTGATAGGGTAAAACATATTTTACATGTGACTGGCTGCCCGGCTGGCTGCATGGATGAATTGCGTGAGTGAAGCGAGTTAATGGATCACATATGCTAGGTTATGGTTCAAGGTCATGAAGTATTATTTTACATGGGAACCGCCCCCTTACTCTGGATGAACTCGGTCATATCATGACGAAGGATTTGGGGATCAGGGATCAGATACCCCTGATCAGGCATCACAGAAGAGGAGCCAATCTTTTGAGGTCAGGAATCAACTTAAAACGTTTCTGTACAAATCTCGAATCTATCACACAAACTATATCCCTCGTCACGACCATGGAAGAAAGTTGATCTTCAACCTTCAATTTTGTATTGATTCTCTACCAGCAGGTTACCTCTAGTCCGAGCATGGAATTTGAACTAATAGCGGGGCGTTATTAGGTTTTCAAATCAAGGAGAGACTCCCGAGAGACTTAACAATCTTGACCATAGTAACAATGGGATTCACGGGTCTCAGCTCATTCATCTAAGTCATTATAGCTTTAGTAAACTGTGTGGGGAAAACGAAACATGATGAATGAAAATCCCTTCCTGATTTAGATCTTGTTTCCTCTAGTAATTCAAGTGTAATTCTGTTTGGCTCATTGTTCCGTCTCACATCCGTCAACATTGTGTGTATCTTTTTACAACGATGGACATTACGAGATACGTTTACGGAAACCTTTTAACCCACAAATAAAGCTTCTTCGAGTCATACATCCCCGCGAATCTGTTTGAGGCGTTCGTTTCGTCACTCGACCAGACTCGTTCCCTTTCGTCATTCACGTTTTTGTAATGCGCGTGAAGGCTTTTTTTTCGCTTTTCTCTTCCTTCCCTTCATACGCCGCGAACTCACGAAATCCTTAGATAAATACTGTGACTGGGTACAAGCCCGTCACTTAGTCCGACAGTTAGGGGAGGAGTGAGGGTCAAGGTCACATTGATCCTGAGGGGGGAGGAGGAGGGATAGCCGACTAATCTCCTCAGAATTCCAAAAAAAATTGCTGCTATGCTAAACAGTACCTGTTAAAAATGTTTAACTCATTTGATATTTCTCGTTTCTTTTATTTTAGATTTAAAAGTGTTTTACCACACCATGGAGATGTTATTTGTCAGGTAATTTTATGTTGGTACCTTAACGAATACAGAACTTTTTAAAGTTGTATCTGTTATACATCAGATCTATTTAATAACTTTTCTGTAAAAATATAAAAATTTGAAGGATAATATTTACCAATATTTTTTTACAATTACTTTAATAGTATGTTATTCTCTTGCATTTGATGTGTCCAAGGATAAAATGGATTGCGAAGATAATTGTTTATACCACACACTTGTGTAGAGATGGGGGCACGAGGGGGAACGTCCCCCAAATAATTTACTTTTAGCACTTAAATTTAATTAATTCATGGGGATTCCTGTGGATTTGGGGGAAAATGTTACATTGCTCTCTATAAGAGAGATCTCACTAAGCCACAGATACCACACACAATAAATGTAGCAACAACAGCATTGCAATTTGAGGTGAAAACAGATGCTTTCGCAGAAGCATGGAATGCGAACACAGCATAATCTGCATGCTACTGTTGCTATGGCAGCACAGCACAAATCAGGTTGCATCATATGCATCAGTTCTTCAGCTGTTTCAAAAATTTGTTATCGCTAGTCACCACAGCAGCGGGGCAGCTCTGCATGAACATTTCTTTTCTCTAAATCATTAATTTAGTACCATACATTTTAAAATGTTTATAATAGTAGAGAAAAACAAAAGTTGTGCAGAAAATTTTCGCATAAAGTTTTCATAACCAAAAAACATTGTCAAACCATTAGTTACTATAGCAACCTAACAGCAAATATAGTCTTTGAGCAGTCCTTCCATTTCCCTTGGTCAATGTTTATTTTTGGTTGATTTAGTTTGTCCAATATCCTACCCACCCTACCCTACTCAGGGGTTTTGTACTAGTTTCCCACTCGGTCCAAAAATATATATAAAGAGAGATTAAAAAATAGAGTGTAATGTCTAGAGCAAGTGGGAAGTAAAGGTAGAGAGGCATTATTAATGCAATATTACAAACGCTATAATCACACATTATATCCACGTCTGCTAATTGCAGCGTCAGTTTGTGTTGAATGGTCACGTCTAGGACCACCACATCCTCTACCCGATATGTAACCATTTATAGGGGGTTCTGTAATCTGTGCCACAGTACTACGACACCCAATATCATTAGGCTCATTGTCATGGTTACAAATTGGTTCATTATTATCGTCCATAATACTTATTGAACCATTTGAATCACCTGTACGTGTATTCCTTGGATCGACAGATCTCATCCCTGTTGATTGTCTGTCATTACATCTATCATTGTTGTTATCAGAATCAAGTTCTTCAAGACTTTGTAGATCTGGGTTTGGCGACAAAACAGGATTTTCACACGAAGCAATACTATAACTATTTCGTCTATTAGCAGATGGCCTTTCAGTTTCTGTATCGGTTAATTCAGCCTCTCTTGGATTATTGTGAATTATTACAGTCTCTATATTGCTATTGACAGGGTTAATTGTTCTTTCTACATCAACATGTATTTCTTGAGCATTCCTTCCACTAGTTCCTGCTGTATCTATATCTTGTACTAGTGGAACAACCCTGGAGTATGGTGGAGGTGGTTCACTGTCGTCATCATCCACTTCATTTTGCTCACAGTAATGTGATGCACGAGGGGTTGATGTTGGTGAGATATGAGGCGTTATGTTTGGCGTTGGAAAACGTTCTGGGTGTTCCATAACTACAGTGTAATGACAGTGAAACGTGTTACTGTTCTGATCAACACAATCAAAATTAATATTCATTGTACAGTTTATAGGACAGCCACCCAATAGTATTCTTCCCACGGGTAACTAACATGTCCTATATGGGTACACAACTACCCAATAGTATTCCTCCCACAGGTAACTAAACTGTCCTATATGGGTACGCAACCACCCAATAGTATTCCTCTCACAGGTAACTAAACTGTCCTATATGGGTACACAACCACCCAATAGTAATCCTCCCACAGGTAACTAAACTGTCCTATATGGGTACACAGACACCCAACTAACCTGTCCTATAGGGGTACACCACCACCCAATAGTATTCCTCCCACAGGTAACTAACCTGTCCTATAGCTCGGAGGACAATCCATAACATAGTTACTAACAGTTTCATGCGTTCCAACACATTCTCTATTTTCAGGTGTCTCATTCTGACAGCGTTGACAAGCACCCATCATGACGCACCTCATTGCACCAACACCAAGAAACACGATGCCACAAAATATTGCAGCAACGATACCAGCGGTAGCCTGGGATGTCGTAATGGCTGAAAAAATTCAATAATGAAGACTCTTATCATCATCACCTCATGCCAAAAGTATTGGAATACCAGATAAAAGTAAGGCTGAGTAGGAGATGTGCACTTGCTTCTCATCTTGGGAGCATGGGTTTGATTACTGGAATTAACATGTGAGTAGAGTTTGTTTTGTCTCTCCTTTGATTCAAGGGGTTTTCCTTCCTTGAGAAAATCAACAAGCTAAATTTCAATTTGATCTGGGAGTTAGCCTTGCCCTGACTTAGATCAGTCCAGAAGTTGTTTCAGGGTTCAATCTGTGAGTTACCGTGCCCTGACTTAGATCAGTCCAGAAGTTGTTTCAGGGTTTGATTTGTAAGTTAGCCATGCCCTGACTTAGATCAGCCCAGAGGTTGTTCCAGGGTTCGATCTGTGAGTTAGCCATGCCCTGACTTAGATCAGTCCAGAAGTTGTTTCAGGGTTCAATCTGTGAGTTAGCCGTGCCCTGACTTAGATCAGTCCAGAAGTTGTTTCAGGGTTTGATTTGTAAGTTAGCCATGCCCTGACTTAGATCAGCCCAGAGATTGTTTCAGGGTTCTATCTGTGAGTTAGCCATGCCCTGACTTAGATCAGCCCAGAGGTTGTTCCAGGGTTCGATCTGTGAGTTCGCTTTACCCTGATTTAGATCAGCCCATGGGTTCATAATAATTTTTTTAAAGGAATATATCAATGGATTTTAACAAAGTCATAATAAAACTTACAACTTGGTGATGATGATGATGATGATGTACTGAAATTAATCAAAAACCCAGTGCCTGTAATCTGATCGGCATTGGAAACAAACTGTATATATGCTGCTTGGTTTTTCACAAGAAGTGAAGATGGTGTCTCTGAGCCACAGTATTCTCCAATCAATTGATTTTCAGTTGCCGCAGTCCCAGAAAAAACAGCTACAACATCTGAACATTTGCCATCAATAGACTTTGGAGGAAGATCAAACTTTCTGGAAAAATGGATTACATCAATAAATACAATACAATACAATACAATACAATTTTATTTGCTCATACAAGAAAATTTACATGAAATGTGAAAAACAACTATAGAAAACAACTAAGAAAATAAAGAATAGATAATTGTCAAAAGAACATAATTCAGAGCCTGGGGTCTAAATTAACCATAAGGTTTTCGAGTTAGACCCCAGCAATTTAAAATTTAACATTGGAGTAAACTGAAGAAGAACCAAGTACATAAAAAATAATTACAATTTAACTGAACAATAAAACTGTTAATCCACAATTAGAGTAATGACATGTATGGTATATATTAACATATATGAAGAAAGAAATAGAATATTTAGAAAAAGGAAAATCTAAGGAAGAACTAAATTTTTATCTGTAATTGGTCGGCAAGTAAATAACTTTTTAATTTTTTCGCAAACGAAAATACATTAACATCTTTTAAGTGGCTAGGAATTTGTTCCCAGAGTTCAATCGCCATATTAGCCGTCATTTGCTTGCCTATATTGGTACGCACTTGTGATTTATGCAAGTTTTGCTTTGCTGCGTACCTGGTATTGTAAGGATGGATATCTTTTGCATATTTGAAAAAAGAGGAAAGTGTCTCTGGGAGCTTACCTTTGTGCCATAAATGAGTAAATTTTAAAGCATGAAGACGATAAATATTATTTACTGTGAGAAGCTCCAAGAGATTTAGCAAGGGAAGAGCGCTTTCGGTGTTTTCGCCAAAAGATACAGCAAAGAACATTATTCTTACAACTATATTCTGTTTGACTTGCACTTTCTTAATGTGCGTTTTATAAGCGCTTCCCCAGGCCAATATTGCATATGATATGTAGGGATAAACAAGGTTGTAATAAATTTGTTTCAGTTGATGAATGGAGAGATAATGCCGTAATTTTGATATCACTCCAATATTTCGTGAAATTTTTGAGCAAACATAAGAAATATGGTATCTCCATGATATGCAGTCATCAATTATGACTCCTAAATATTTTATGTGGTCTTTTCTTTGTAAAGAATTGCTTGAACCATCTCTGTTTTGAAATTTCATATCAATTACCGCGTCTTTCTTTTTACTTGATTTCACGATCATGAAATTTGTTTTTGTATAATTAATTGATAGTTTATTTGCGTCACACCATGTCTTAACTTTTTGGAGCTCAGAGTTCATTAGTTTTTCAAGTTCCCTTAAGTCATAGTGCGAGGCAAAGACATTCGTGTCATCAGCAAATATTCTAAATTTCAGAGTATCAGAGCAGTTTGGCAAATCATTAATATATAATAAAAACAAGAGAGGTCCAAGAGAGCTACCCTGAGGAATTCCACAATTCATCGTTTGTTTTGAGGATACGTTGTTACCAAAAGCAACATATTGTTGCCTATTTGTTAAATAACTGGTAAACCAATTTAGCGCAATACCTCTGACTCCATATAGTTCTAACTTTTCTACTAGAATTTTGTGATTAACAGTATCAAAGGCCTTTGAAAAATCTAAAAATGCACCACAAGTATACATTTTATTGTCTATTGCTTTCCTTAGGTTGTCCGCTATTTCAGTAATGGCTAGTGAAGTTGAGTGGCCTTTTCGAAATCCAAACTGAAACTCGAATAAAAAATTGTGTTTTTCAATGTAATTGATCAACTGTTTGTAGACGAGCTTTTCGAAAATTTGAGTAAAAGCTGATAAAGTTGAAATTGGGCGATAATTAGCTGGATCCATGGCATCTCCTCCTTTGGCGACAGGTGTTACCTTAGAAATTTTAAGAACATCGGGAACAATACCTTGAAGCAGGGATTGATTAAATATTATTGTTAATGCTTCACTAAGGTGGTTGCTCGATATTCTTATGCACTTTTGCGGAACACCAATGCATGATTTGTTCAATTTCAGGTTTAGAATTTCATCGTGTACCTCATTTGAAAGTATCCCACGAAACATGAAGCTACTTGGATTCGATGTTTTTATGTATTGGCTTGGATTGACATCAACCTCCGGTATTTTCCCAGCAAGATCTTGGCCAACATTTATAAAAAATGAATTTAACTGATGACAAATGCTAGCTTTATCAGTATGACATTTATTGTTATGAATGATCTTTTCGATACTTGTTACTGACGATGCTTTTTTCCTTTCGATAATCATACCAATGAGCTTCCATATAGTTTTTAAGTTTTCTTTGTTTAAATCAAACTGTGCTCTAAAGTAATTTGTTTTAGCAGCTTCTTTGATTTTATTTAATCTATTGTTATACGTTTTATAATACTTAATTTTTTCCGGGTCATTACTTAAGAAGTGTGTTTTAAAGAGCTTTTGTTTTTTCTTAATTGAGTTAAGTACAGCAGTGGTAATCCATGGTCTTTTCAATTGTCTTCTTTTTTGCTTAGTTACCTTCCGTATTGGAGCGTGACAATCAGATATCTTCTGAAGCGTTTCAACAAGTCTATTCATACTTTCGTTAACATCATTTGTAATAAGGCTTTTAAAGTCAACATTTTTTATGTCTTTCAAGAAAGCATCATTATCAAAGTTCGAATAATCTCTATAATACTTATTTTCGCCTGTCACAGGGAGCCTGTTTGATACTGTACAAAATACCGGAAGGTGATCGGTAATATCAGCTAAACAAATTCCTGCTTTCAATATTTTATGAGGTACATTCGTATAAATGTGATCTATTAAAGTTGAGGTATGATCCGTGATTCTTGTTGCTTTAGTAATAAGAGGAAAAAATCCAAGGTTCAACAACATATCAAGAAACTCGGATGTTTGATTATCGACATTATATTTCAAGAAGTTGATATTTATATCTCCTAAAATAAATACCTCATACCCCTTATTGTTAAATTTTTCCAATTGGTCCTTCATAGTTTCACTAAAAAGCTCACGGCTATAAACGACATATTCTTTTATTAAAATTGGAAGTCATAACAGTTGGTAGGTGGCTTCCAGCTGATCTGAGAAAAAGTATTAGCCAATCAGAGAATATTCATAAAACTGACGTGTCACTTTTTCTCTTGAAGTTATAGATTTCCAGGACACCAAATAAATAAAAAATGTTAATAATGAGAGGTTGATAACAGTGACACAGTAATTAACTAGTTTTACATTATTATTATTATTGAAAAGGTGGGTTTGTTCTTTTTTTTTCTTTTTTTTTTTGATCAATTTAAATATCACAGACTTCATGACGCAGGGTTCGTGCTGAGGTAACCACTTGAAATTCAAGGACTATTCAAGGAGTATACAAGGACCCAAAATGTATTTTCAAGGAGTATGTTCAGCTAACTATGCCAAGGTTTTACACGGTGGTTGCATATGGCTGACTTTCAGATTTTCCAATCTTTCTGACTAGATCTATTTCAGAACCATGCAAGTGATGATCAAAGAAAAAATTCTAGAAGTTTCCAAGGAGTTTCGCTAAAATCATAAAATTCAAGAGCTTTTCAAGTGTCCTTGAAAACGTGAATTAAATTCAAGGAGTTTTCAAGGAGTTTAAGGAGTAGCACGAACCCTGATGACACCTCAGTTTTGCAGAGAAGTCATTTCTATTTCACTATTTCAGATCAGCTGGTTGTTCTTGCAATATTGCATCTTATTTATTCAAAATAAAGAACACATTCATCTGTTTGTCTGACTCCTGACCAATATGTGTGCCAGATTGCATAAATGTTCCTTGCGACCTATAAAGTAAATCAAATATCTGTAATAGCATTGTATTAGAATGATAGAAATTGGTCAATGTCTTACCTGAAAGTAAGTGTGATTTCTGGGTTACTCCCAGTAACCCTTACAGTCCACACACAAAACAAGTTAGGTCGGTATTGGCTGGGATGGCCTGGAGAAGAGAAGGAACCTGTCTTGCTAGTGTAGTGTGAGCCACAGTTAATATCTGCAGAATGTATCAAAGGAACTAAATTTACAACTTTAATCAAAACTGAAGGTCATGAGTAATGAGATTGATGACAGGATTAAATATTCTCATAGTAAGTCAAAATGATGGCATTTGTCATGCATTTGTCAAGATACCAGTGGTGACTGTTACCTAGAAAGGCATATCACATGGCATCCTTTTGAGGTCTTAACTTATCTTTTATTCTTATCATTTTTCAAGTTCAAGACGCTAAAGGTGACTTATCATCCTATTCAACCCCCCCTAGATCTTAATTACCCTTGGATCCCCAAGTTTTCAGCTATTTTCATCACTATCTGGCTATAGGGCCCAGTTGTACAAAGGTTGGATAGCGCTATCCATCTGATAAATCCTATCAAGTGGATAAATTTATTGGATAACTGCATTGACTTATCCACTGGATAAGTATTTATTCATTGGATAGCACAATCCATTCTTGGTACAACTGGGCCCTGGATGTCCAGTTCTACATTACCTTGACAATAAGTCCTTTGAGCCAAGTACAATGAGAAACCTTCAAAATGAAAAATTTAAGAAATTGATAAATATAAACCACTTCCAAATGATGTAACAATAATGATGTGTGGTTATATTAGTAGATCAATAGAAAAATAAGCCATCTTTCTTATATCTACATTTATAAGTATTTGCAAGTGCATTCACCATGGGGAACTCAACAGGTGTAGATGAAACAAGTTGAAAAGCTGAACTTGGTTAACATAATACCCAGTAATTTATCTTGAACAAAAGTAAGACAGAATAATCTGACGTTAAAGTTAAACAGAACGATTCTCCAAGACTTTTGTTAGATACAGGAAATATTCAAAACAGCCAACATAATCAGTGAAGCGAGAGTATGCGTGACGACTGTTCATTTTAGCTGAATTTTTTTCATTCACCTGTTTTTTTTGTACAATTTACATTTCAATATTTTAATTTTCTTGTACGTGCTTTCGAGTCAAATCCTGCATTCAAAGGAGACATTCAACAAACAAATAAATCGAATATCATTCAGCTGTTGCATATTTGTTGTCTATTCATGCAAATAGTGTTTAAATTCATAAAGTAAATATGGATCGATTCGTCTGTAACTCACCAGCAAATAAGATGAACCAAGGAGAATCCATGTTGTAATCTTGATTCAAACCACATCAAATTATTTTAATAAAGCTGATCTTGAATTTAGACACATTGTTCTGAGTGTTGGCGGAGATTCAACGCTGAACAATCCCCATATTCCTTTACGTCAATAATTCATAAACAGCAAGTGCCAAAATCGACACCGAAAAAAGGAGATGTCGTTAAGTCGTATACGAGACGGCAAGCAGTAATATTCACCTTATTTTGAGAGGATTTGATGAGTCTTTAGCATCAAGTATTTTCAATCAAATCGATGCGTAAATGACAAGGTGCACGACAAACAAGAAACATCGTATTTCAACAAACCGTCTGTCCTGATTCACACCATATCTTTATCACCAAACTTTCCGGTGTATAACGTAAAGGATGGTGCACTCCGATCGTTAATAAACGTCGGTTAAGTGGATCAAAATCACAAGCAAAAGCAAGAAAATAATATTAAAAATCGTTTAAAATGCGATGATGATGTATTCCAGAACCTCTCTGACGCAGTCCCTCTCGGTTAACAACAAGGCTATATTTGGGCTCCCTGTGTCTTATTTGTTTTTAACGATTTTTACAAAGTAAACCTTTGTACAGAAAATTGAATTTAATATTCCAACAAACTAAATAATTTATCTTAATAATCTTTGAATTATGATAAACGTTTTTAAATTTCTTCTCGTATCAACAAAGCTATCTTTCTCGTTAATAGTTTATTATTCTTACAGAGAAATTTGTAAAAAAAAGGCAAAATAGTTTGTATTTTCTTATCGGCATTATCATCTCATGTAAGAATTAATTTTTTTAGGTTAAGAATCAATGAGGAAGAATTAAGAATTCCCGCGGGATTCCCGCAGGAATGTAACGGGATGTTCGCGGGATGGGACATCGCATGGATTGGTTGTTGTCAAGCAAACGAAATGTAATTCATCTTGTCAAGCATTTTTAACTTTTTTAACCGTTTCTTTTGCTATTATAAGACTTAACTACACCCTGAACACAAAGTTAAACTCTGCAAGAATAACTTGGTAAGTTTGTCAAGCGAAATAATGTTGTTTTAATGAGAATTTTCGATTAATTTTGGTAATTTGTCGATGGGACACACATCTTATGATCCTGTATCGTCTGATTATAATTCATTTATTTGACCTCTACTAAGCTTTACTTTAACCGTATTTCATGTCAAAGAGAACCAATGAAACCCAAAGAGAATTACCTCCTTTTCAAGGGGTAATATTACCTGATTCAACAAGTGAAAATATTATTTCTACTCGACGAGACGACAAACAAGGACTTCACAGTTCGGTATGGTCGAAAATAAGTGAAGAAGTTCTGTAAAGAAAGATGATTTCTGCCGGGAATTAGAAACCAATGGCTACGGTCGCTAAACAGGACTCTAAAACAGACCTTACAGAAATAAATAATAATGTTGAAAGCCAGGAAAAAATTGTGAATCGAGTTGGAAGTGCAGGAAGTAACACAACATGGCGTCTTGTTCTTCTTTCTTCCAAAATACGACAATCTTCTGTGTTATCATCAGCTACCAGGTCTGGAGTTCGTATTTTATCCTATAAATATGACAGCACAACACTAGAATCTCTTCTTGCTCAAGTTCAACAAACTCTGGGTGAAAAAAGAGTTGAGAGTATTGGGTTTATTGCCAATGGTCAACAAGGAACATTGCAGTTATGTGCAAATGGAGATCAAGTACGTATATTTATTGAAACAATACTTTATCTTCTTTTATGTTTCTTATTTATTTATGATTTATAATTGAAGAATCAAAATAATCTTTTTGGATTAGTTTTTAAAGTTTCGTGTGATAATCATTAATGATCATTGTCAGGTATGAATGTACATATATGTTGATCAGCATAATGAATACTTATCTATCCATACCTGTGTTTATATTTCTGCAGTAAATGTTTTTTGTTATTTCAAGAGCCTTTTAAAAGTTTTGTACTAAGAAATAATTTTTATTGTTATTTACCCCTACTTTAATCAAAAAAATCATCTTGCTAGCATTTGCTTAGAAACGGAAAGATGAAATTCAATTCTGGGAAAGGAAAAAATGATTATGTGGTTGAGTAAAGCTTCCTTGTTTTTTGTGTAACTTCCTCAGCTTTCTGCTTTTTATCTCAGCCTAAAGGCAATAGCTCTAACTGTTTTCATTATCTTCAACAAGACAATAGATAACAGTTGAATACATTAGTGAGATCTAACATGAACATCTTTGGTGGTTGATTATGCTAGAGGTTCTCCAGTGTTATGATGTGGATGGATCTTATCCATTAACTATATAAGATAAAAAGTCAATAAAAACTAAAAAAACTAGAGAATAAAAACTCATGATCCAAATTTTCAAACCTGTTTGAGAGTAGTATAATATTAATATTAGTATAATAAGAATATTTTTTATTATGGTAATGTCCGTAGCTGTCCTAACTCATCCCACAAGATCTTTAATCTAGTAATATTTAATTTATATTATGTATTAATTATATAAAGTATATTTTAAAGTCCAATTGACAATTTAACATCAATGACACTACTAAATGAACTGGTTTTAGGTTTGCTGTAGAAGGTTATTAAACAGTACATAGTGCTATATATGTATGATGGCCAAAACGTAGATAAATTTCTTGAACCAGTCAGAAGTTGCCAGTTTTCTCTTCCTATACATATACAATTTGTATATCAAGAGAACAGACTGTTGAATTCCTTAGAATACTTCTACTGGAAGTCATCGCTGGTCCATCATCCATACATATTCAAGTTTTTTTGTTTATATATATATATATATATATGTATATAGCTAGGTTGTTGACAGGAAATACTATTGTATAGCAGCTGTATTTATTTTTAGAACTTCATTTTCATATAGTCATCATATAGGAGTATTACTCTTGTTTATCTTAATTCAATTTTCTCTTGACGCAATGATTAGTAACATTAATTAAGACTTGTCTGACTCCCAAGATTTTCCTTCAACACCATCTCATGTTTTCAGTATTTGAAGGTTCAAGTCTCTATTTTTTTAGAATTCTATTGAGGAACATGTGGTAAAGTTTCAGGCTTGTTATATAAACATGTATATTAAAGTGTTGCATCAATTGACTATTCATTGTTACTATAGCGAGGGATAATGTATACACTTAACTGAAAAAACGTAGTTGGGTTCGAGAAGGTCATATCATCAAGTAGGGTATATGGGAATCAAGGGTGTCGTAGTATTAGTGCACTTTAGAGAAGGGGTTTGTTAGGGCTCTTTCTTGTTTTACATGTAAGGGCTTTCAACAGGTTCTCTGGTTTCCTCCTTTCACAAGATCTACGATTAAGACAAATTCCAATTTGATCTGTAAGTTGGATGTGCCCAGCTCAGAGGTTTTGTAAGGGTTTGATCTGTGTGTTAGCCATGCCTTGACTTGATCAGCCCAGAGGTTGTTTCAGGGTTCAATCTGTGAGTTAGCCATGCCCTGACTTGATCAGCCCAGAGGTTGTTTCAGGGTTCTATCTGTGAGTTAGCCATGCCCTGACTTAGATCAGCCCAGAGGTTGTTTCAGGGTTCCATCTGTGAGTTAGCTGTGCCCTGACTTAGATCAGCCCAGAGGTTGTTTCAGGGTTCAATCTGTGAGTTAGCCATGCCCTGACTTAGATCAGCCCAGAGATTGTTTAAGGGTTTGATCTGTGAGTTAGCCATGCCCTGACTTAGATCAGTCCAGAGGTTGTTTCAGAGTATTGATAAAATTTGAAGCATTTTTGAATGTTGAAGGTACAATTTAAATATTAATCACATCATATCAATGAAACTATAGTATTCTAGATTATTAACTAAGTGTAATTAATGATTTCAATTGTATTACCTGACGTATGGCTTATTGATAAATAATGCTTTGTCATAACATTTTCCAGGTAATCTCACTTCGAACCCTCAAAGAGCAAGGAGACATTAGGAACTTTTTCACCCAGATAGTGAGTACTTGTCTTGATAGCACGTCATCAGGAGCAGGGCTGGATTTCCTGGCCTGTCCACTGGCACAGAGCAGTGATGTTATACAAGTACTGGACTTGCTGGAGAATCTGACCAAGGTAATATAGATGAGGTCGTGAGGAACACTATCACTTATTTATGTGTCCTGGATACTCTTTAACTCATCAGCCAACTGTAATGGTATGGTATGTTCGTTGCCACTAAATTATTACTTGCTTGTTACCATGGTAATTAGGTAAACATCTTGATATTTTAAGAATGTAGTGTACATTATATAGAGGATATTACATGGGCGCGCAGAGATACGAATTTTATCTTCGAGTGTTCAATTGATATCTCATGAATGAGTGCAGTGAATGAGTGAGATATCTAAATTGAACACGAGAAGATAAAATTCGTATCTCCAAGCAGCCATGCAATGTTCTGTTTATTATATAGATATCGATGAAACTTAAATAAAACAAAAGCTTAAAAATTCTTTATTAAAATACGTTACCATGTCAACAGTGATATCTTCACGTGTGAAAGATATGGTATCTTCCACTGTCAAAAGATATCATGTTTTCGACCCTAGAGAAAACCTGGTATTTCATCGATATCTATATAACAAATATATACATCAATATGTACTGATGTATTTATTATTTTAGGTGTCTGTTGGTATGACAAAAGAGTTGATGGGTGCTGATGTAAGAAGCAATCCCAACAACAATGATGATAATACTAGGTGAGACAGATACTTGCTTGAAATCATTGCTTGCAGTCATTACAAGACATTACTCAGATTATAGAGTGGGGTGCATACTTCCCAAACCTGGTATTTTCAGTAGTGAGTAGAGTTTCATCTTGATTCTCTTCTATTTCTCTGGTTATAGCCTTGAGTATTATTTCTTTCTTTACTAGGAATGCTTTTCAGCTATGGTGCAATGTTTTCCCATTGCAGACCATGTGTCATTCTCTTAGCTTGAAAATAAGATTCTTTATTTGAATCGTATTCATATTCATGTGTCTTCCTATACACCACTGTCAAACAAAGAAATGATACTCTAGAGAATAACATGTGGTCTGAAATGGGAAAACATTGCACCCATTGAAGTGGACTTGATCCATTCAGTTTTGTTAGTGG
This sequence comes from Actinia tenebrosa, assembly GCF_029948245.1. NCBI lineage: Eukaryota > Metazoa > Cnidaria > Anthozoa > Actiniaria > Actiniidae > Actinia > Actinia tenebrosa. The sequence goes on from NW_028292581.1 coordinate 21,930,099, forward strand.
AATAAGATCTACTCTAAATTATTGATTGTATTGAATGTATTTGTTGTTGTGACAGTTCCTTCCCAGGTGATTTATACTTTAAGAGTGAAAAGATGAGAGGATGGTCAGGGGCACAACCACAGAGTATCAGCAACTTTGAAAAAATTAAAACTGTAGGAAAAGGTAATAGAATAATGTATAATAAATATGATTGTTTGAGAAAGCTGTAATTGATAGCCTCCACACTCCGCACTCCGTACTCCGCACTCCGCACTCCTCGCTCCACACTCCACACATTTATTGTTTTACACACACAACTCTCAACTCACGTTAATTTTTGAGGAGGGAGGAAAATGGGAGTAAAACTCTCATGGCATGGGAGAAAACAGAGGATACAATAGTGATATAATATGACTTACATATAACTATATTTTCACTTGTGATAACAGGTGCATATGGAGCAGCAGTGCTGTACAGGAAGAAAGATGATGACTCACTTGTTATACTAAAAGAGATTACCCTACATGATTTAAATGCTGTTGAACGGCAGATGGCTATGAATGAGGTATGTCATCCTCACATCCTTTCTTCCTCCCTTCTTTCATTGTCTTTATTTCATTGCTTAACTCTCCACTTCAAATCACTATTACTTTGACTGTGCACTTTCTCTTCACTTTTAATTTCATTTATTTTTTCTCATATTTTTTCTCTCATTTGCTTTCATTCCTTCTTTTTCATTTTTCTTACTTCAAACTTCTTTGTATTCATATTCTGTTTCTCTTTTAATCCCCTTGCCCCTCTATCTATCTTCTTTGCATATATTTTTATTATTAATTCTTGTATTTGCTTCATTCAGGCCAAGGTTTTATCCAAGCTTAGTCTCCACCCTAATATAATTAGTTACTATGATAGCTTTGAGGTAGATGGTACCCTGATGATAGAGATGGAATATGCTGATGGAGGGTAGGTCACACTATACTTGACTTTTTAGACATTATTACTTTGTCAGAGTAAAAGCTGAGAAAAAGCCTTTTACTCCAAGGAAGAACAAACATCTGCATGTCAATATTGTTTTGAACGTTTTTCTATGTATTCAATACGCCAACACAGTCCCAACTAGTAACCACTAGTCATTCTTATTCACTTGTTGTATTCAACACGCTAACACAGTCCCAACTAGCAACCACTAGTCATTCTTATTCACTTGTTATATTCAACACACCAACACAGTCACAACTAGTAACCACTAGTCATTCTTACTCACTTGTTATATTCAACACACCAACACAGTCCGAACTAGTAACCACTAGTCATTCTTATTCACTTGTTGTATTCAACACATCAACGCTGTTCCAACTAGTAACCACTAGTCATTCTTATTCACTTGTTGTATTCAACACACCAACACAGTCCCAGCTAGTGATTATCAGATGATTGATTGACTGGCTGTTTTGATTGACAGGTCATTAGATCAGTACTTGATGCGTCTGGACAAAGACATGGATGAAAAAGACATTTTGATAATGTTTCAGCAAATGCTGTCTGCCTTGAAGTATATCCATGACAACAATATTTTACACAGGTAACCATAGCAACTCTTGAATAGTGCCTGTTTAACTTAACATTTTTGCTTTAATCATCATAATGGATGTGAAAGATTATCCAAGATGATACTTGTTAATGTTAATATAACATTTTCAGGGACTTGAAGACAGCCAATATATTTCTAACAAAAGACACAGTTGTAAAGTTGGGTGATTTTGGTATCAGTAAACAACTTGAAGGGTCCAAAGCCAACACAGTCTTGGGGACACCTTACTACATCTCTCCTGAAATGGTGAGTGATGGCATGCAATTAAGGTGAAGGATCAGTGTAGCAGTTTTTTAAGGGTTTGATCTGTGAGTTAGCTATGCCCTGAATTAGGTCAGCCCAGAGATTGTTTCAGGGTTTGATCTGTGAGTTAGCCATACCCTGACTTAGATCAGCCAAGACATTTCAAGGTTGGATATTTGAGTTAGCTCCTGACTTAGATCTGTTCAAAGGCTGTTTGAGGGCTAGCTCATGTCTTTAAACAGGACCACCTGGTTTCCCTGTTTATATTCATTGTATTGTTTATATGTGTTATCCAGTGTGAAGGCAAGGATTACAATCAAAAGAGTGATGTATGGGCTCTTGGCTGTATTCTCTATGAAATGGCCTCAAGACAGAAGACATTTGAAGGGTCCAACCTTCCAGCATTAGTCAACAAGATCATGAAGGTAGTGTATGTCAAACCAATTGACATTCTCTGACCAACAAGGTGCATTTTTGGTCTAGCTTGGGTACAAATGACACCATACTAATGCACCATGTTCATGGTCTTACAATTGGCCTATAACAAATCTTTATTTTTTCTTTTTTTGTTTGTTTGTTTGTGTTTTTTTTGTGTGCTGGTTGGAGGTTAGAAAGGATGCAAGTTAAGGGATATCTTTATCCATTTTTTCTCCCATTTTTTCTCCCATTCATTTCCCATTCATTTCCCCCTCATTCTCATCTTCTTAATTTTGATATTTTGCAGGGTCAATTTGCACCAATAAGAGGCAACTATACTCCAGAATTTAGAAACCTGGTTAGTACTGTGACAATATTCCGGTCAGGGGTGGGGTTGCAGGAGGGGGGACAGGGGTGGGGACCATTAGTGACCTCTTGTTAATTACATTACTTAAGACAGGCATCTGGGATCAATTTTATGTTATTTATGCTGTGGGGGAAGGTGTGGGGTTCACTTTGAATGGTTATATCCCAGATTTGAAGGGGTGTGTGTGTGTGAAGGAGAGGGGAGGGGAGGGGCATGTGTGAAGGAGAGGGGAGGGGGGTGTGTGTGAAGGAGAGGGGTGGGAAGGGGGGTGTGTGTGTGTGTGTGTGTGAAGGGGAGGGGAGGGGAGGGGGTGTGTGTTCAAATAGGTTACATTGTATATTATGTGTCTTAATGGGATCATCCAAACTCTCCTGGCTTCCATGATTACTGGGGAATGTTTTCTTTTTGTAAAAAAAAAAAACATTCTCACACACCACTGGGAGCTATTGACTTCTTTATTTCTGAATAACTCAACATATGCATTACTGTAATACATCATTCTTATCATCGCAACGTGGTTTCCATGAAAAACTACTCTAAAGTCCTTCCAGCAATGCTGGCCTAGGTTTGGGGGGGGAGGGGGGTACTGTGGGGCTAACTAACAGTCATGGCAGACAGCGAAAAAGCAACTGATGAAAACACTGACCACGTGACTAATATCCCTCGGCCCAGGCTCCAGTGGTGTGAGAAGACATTTTCCACTTATTTCGTTCCTCAGCCAGTGGAAAATACTACTTTTATTAAAAAAAACAGTAATGTTATTTAGTAGTCATAAGAAAAAAAATATCAACTTTGTGTTAAATACTCAAGATAACTGACATAACAATGATTAACACAATGAAAGTATTAACTACTTCCATAACTCGAAAATGCTTTACTCAAATGAATGAAGAAATATTTCTCCATCCAAGTATTCACTCCATGTCACTCCATGTAGCTAGACGTGAAGTATTTCCAAATGTTGAGGAGAATAGCAGTATAGTGCATATCTATTTTATTATAAGAAAAAGTATTGCATGAAGAACTAATTAGGTATACTTTAATGACATGATTGTTATCTTTGTATTAATCCAGCCAAGTGCTAATGCGTTATGCAGTCAATTACGTGTTCTTTTGTATACTATTTATAGTGTCAATTGTGTTTAGTAATACCTAATCCTTACATTAACGTCATCAGGTTGTCCATATTAGGCATTGACTATTGTTTGGTGCAATATACCAGACCTTACAACACCCGGCTATGCTTCACATTAACGTCTCTTTTTAATTTGCTTGGGCATCTTGCCATTATTAACTTTCTGGACTCGTGACATGTGTGAAAACGTTATAATTATATTCAAAACTGGTTGATAAAGACACCCAGAACCTGCCTCCTTACCGCTATAACCGCTATATAAATTATCTGGCTTATTTTTGGGCTATTTTCTTCTTGATCTTAAATTTTTGAGTCGAGGGTATGAGAGCAATTTTAAGTGTTTATTTTAACGATATAAATGTGAAGATAACTGATTAAGAATTCATCGGAGATCGGTATGGTAAAAACAAACACCTGTTCTGAACTAGAACCAGCGGTAAAACAGACTCGTCTTTATTCTAGTCCTGTCCTAGTAACCTGTATTCGTAGCTGGTGATGTACGAGGTTCTGTAGTGACTGATTGGTGACGGTATTAATGTTTACTTATGTGATTGTAAAATGGTCGCTCAGTTTATCCATCCTATGAAGAAACTTCAATGGATCGACGAAATTAGTTCTTTACACCAACAAGTAAGTTGCTCTGTGAAGCTTTAAATTTCGTTTTGGCTTTCGTATCCTAATACGGATGAACAGACAGATGAGTAGTGTTTAGAATGATAGATGTCTATGTAAAGGAATCAATATTAGGCTAAAGAAATAGTTTGGTTTATCGGTCCAGATATAGGATGTTTGTTACATAATACTTTCACTTCATACCGTTGGACCTATACTGCCAAAAAAAAAACCGGGTTACAAATAACGAAAACTGAATGGAATAAGTTGATAGATTGAATGACGGATCTCAGTATTGGTTGAGCCTGCGTGTATGCGGTAACAGAGTTTTTAACCGGTAAAAAATTGTACGTTTACAGAGGACAGCTATCCGAACAAAAATTCGTACACCTAGCCGTGCAAATTTGGACCCGGTTCCCCGTAAACAGAACGTATTTCTTATACATTTAAAGAGACGGTTCTGCGTGAACGGTATGTACAGGTCAATTTTTTGACTGGTTGAAAATTCGTCCGGTACCGTGTAAACACAGCTTGAAATGAAACACTTGACACTTGAGTTTTAGGCCAAGTGTTTTCCACTTTCGGTACAGTGGGTTAGAATAGAATATGATTTACAAAGAGAAGAGTTGCTGATCAGATGTAATATATTGTACTAAGTAGTTCCTAGTCTAGCACTAGTTCGAGTCAAGACGCTGATCATCAATGAATTTTCAAAGGATTGAAGACTTGAACTGTTAAAATTATTACTTATTTTTCGATCAATGCTGGTTTTGATTTCTTTCCTCAGTAGAAGCCAGTTCTCTCTTGCTTGTTATCAAACTTAGCCAGGGCCTTCCCCACCCCACCCTACCCCACCCCACCCCACCCCACCCCACTCCCTAGGGTTAGGGTTAGGGTTAGGCCTAAGCCAGTGCTCTATTGCGTGTGAGTAAGAGTAATTTTTTTTTGTTTGTAATGAGACAGAGTCAGGGTCTTCCCCACCCCACCCCATCCCCTAGTAGCCAGTGCTCTATTGCTTATGATGAGACAGAGTCAGGTTCTTCTCTTGGTATGTATCTAGTTATCAGTATGATGGGCCCCCACCCCACCCTCCTTGATTCATGCCATCAAGAAATAAATAGAAGCAAAAGCAACTGTCTGTTTACTTGAGTCACTCAATGCTGATCTATTTGTCATTGATTGGTACCTTTTCAGGTGAAGGACATCTTACAGAAAGAGCCCGAACTACGGCCCTCTGTTACTGACCTCCTCTACGAAAGAGTCCCTAAGGTACGTTATTCCACAGTTTACAGCACGCCACATTTATACCCAGTTTCCCCATTCTCTCTGTTATAGGAGAAGTGATATATCACATGCTAACTTCGAGTGTCTGTCTGTCTTTTCGTTACAGCTGTTAGCTCGCTATGACGATCCCACGGAAGACGAGCTCAGTAGTTCCATGGAACAAAACATGAGGAAAAAGACAAGGTATCCTTGCGCGTTTGAAATTTGTATTGCGTGACGTCTTATCTAGGTAATTGCGTTACATTTCATTGTATAGTAACTGATTGCGTGACGTTGATTTGTTTGTTCAGGTCTCTATTCTTTTATCTGGACATGACGACAGTCAGTATGTATCCAATAGAAACACCAGTACGAGCACAGCTGGGTGAGGTAAGGGATCAAATAGACAAACCTCTATCTCTCAATCAAGCTTTGTTTAAATCTATTATATCGTTGTTTAAGGTGGCTGTTGGTACATCTCACGTTACCGTGGTAACACTAGAGGGATCGGTGTACACGTGGGGTGATAATGGGTGTGGTCAGCTGGGTCAGGGGGACTTGATCAACAGAGACAAACCAACCTTAGTCGAGTCGCTGAAAGGAAAATCCATCACCAGGTAATGATTGACAGCTGTCACTGATGTCACGATTTTCTACATGAAAGCATATTTTAAAAAAATATCCTTCATTGTACTTGATGTAATTTATGACGTACCCTTTATATGATAATGACGTCATACATGACGTCAAAGTCACTGTCAATGTGTTTTTTCCAGAGTGGCTTGTGGAGATAATTTTAGCGTCTTTGTAACTGACAATGGTATTGTCATGACAACGGGATCGGGCGAACAAGGCTGCTTAGGACACGGTGACTGGACTAGTATCTCACGGCCCAAGCTGATCGAGGGGTTACTAAGCGTTGACGTCACTGCTGTGTCTTGCGGACCACATCACGTGGCTGTGGTGTGTAGTGATGGTCTGGTGTTTACTTGGGGTAAAGGAGCAGATGGAAGACTGGGACTAGGAGATGAAGAGAATCAGTAAGTAAGACGTTCAGTACACTTAACCGAAATATGGCGAACAATTTGAAAAACTATGGTATGCGAACAGTTTTTGTATGATAAGCGAAATTTTCAAGCGGCCATTTTCTTTGACAATTTGGCGCATGCGCGTACGTTTTTCAGCCCTGTCCACGTTTAGTGTTCGTGGTTTCCCTGTGGTGTGTTTGCATCGCAATATAGTATTGTATTAAAGGACACCAATGTAATCGATGACTGTAACTTTCATTTTACAGTTGTGTTCCATGTCAGATATCTTTAGAGGTGCCGGTATCTATACGGGATGTACGGTGTGGTACTGATGGTACGATGTTCCTGACAGACACTGGTGCCCTGTTAGCATGCGGCAGGTAATGGATAATGTATATGGCGATGCCATTAATGGTAGATAATAGTATCGCATGGTAGAAGAGAATCGCGTGCTCTCCGTAACCACCACTGCTGGAAATCTTCTTCAAAGTCGGCGTTTTGTCAGATCATGAAAATTTTGTAAATTACGTTCTGATGATAAGACCACAGATAGATAGGAACTTGCTCGATCCGTTGCGTTGAGGTCGCATCTTTTATTCTAATCTGCGAAGTATCGGGATTTGGTTTCTGAATGTTTTTGTGCCGTCTCAATGTTGAATGTCTGACTCACTTTTTCAATCAATCAATCTCCTTTTGTATCTGCATTGGTTTGGCCAACTAACATCATAAACTATACTTACTACAGCAATGCTAACAACAAACTTGGACTGAACAACAGACAAGGGTTTCTGATGCAGATGAAGAACCTTCTTAACAAAGTAAGTCAATGCGCTATGAAATCACGCATGCTCTGTCTATGCTTATTGGTCGTTAGCGTATTCATGATGGTATTCCTGTGGACGGGCGAAAAGGGTATGTGTGGACGGGCCTCTTAGTAAATGTAAATAAGAGAACCCACTGCTACTCGTGTGAAGCGGGCGCCCATCTTACAAGGCAGCTATGCTACCCAGATATTAGCCTGTTTTCAAACTATTATTTTGCGCATCCCTGTGAAACTCGTCCTATCGATAATAATAGTTAGTGTTTTGTGCAGGTTCAAGTAGAAGTCAAGAAAAACCCCACCGCTGTAAAAGCATTATCTCGTTACCGTGTCATCGACGTAGCCCTGGGACCTACCCACAGTGCAGTGCTGGTGGAACCGGGTCACGTGTATACATTCGGAGCCAATAGCGAAGGTCAGCTTGGGTGTGGTAACACTAAACCACGTGATGCGCCTGCTACAGTTAAACCACTCGAGGAAAAGACTGTTACGGTAGGTAGAACTGATTATATATCATATATATTAGTAGTAGTCCAGGCAGTAGCATGGTAGATTGGGTTTGACGAGCATCGATGATTGGTGATGATGGTGGTGATGATAGTGATGATGGTGATGATGGTGATGATGATGATAGTGGTAATGATAATGATGATAGTGATGATGATAGTGATGATGATGGTGATGATAGTGATGTTGGTGATGATTGTGGTGATGATAGTGATGATGGTGATGATAGTGATGATGAAGATGATGAAAATGGTGATGGTGATAATAGTGATGGTGATGATAATTTCGATGCTGATTCTGATAATAATGGTGATGATGTTGAATAACGATAGTGAAAGTTAAGATAAAAGTGATGATGATGATGATGACGTTGATCATGATGAATACTACTCTGATGTTAATATTCTTATCTTTCTTTTTTCAGATGGTTCTGTGTGGTGATGGTTTTACAGTGGTCGGTACAAATGACAACACATTGTTTTACTGGGGGTGTCGTCCATCAAGGCGACAGCGTAAAGCAAGTGAGAATGGTGACAAGACTGATACAGAGACAGCAAGCCTCAAGAAACACAAGCGAAATGCTAGTGGAAGCATGAGTATTGGCAGCTCTGACAGCCTGGATTACTCATCTGGGTAAATGACTGTCATTAATCTTGCCTTCTGATTGGTTAAAAGCTTGTGCCGGTGATCAGACATGAAGCACCAGCCAATTCCCATCCCTCCCTCTCCCTGTCGTGCATTATAGCTCTCATAAGTCAGTGTAATATCATTTCTTTACTATTGTTTCCATAGCAACAACAATGGTCTGGGAAGCAGCCAGACGTTTGCAGTGCGTCGTGATGGTGTACTTGAGTTATCTCAGGGGAGGACAGAGCGAGGACGAAAAGAAGGGGTACAAGAGGGAATGGCGATGCCGTTGTCTCAGAAGAAAAGAAAAGATGCTGTGCATGAAGACAGTACTGGTGCCCTAGACCTCATGGATAGCTGTGCTAGTCTAGCAGACAATACAAATACCAGGTACAAACATTACACAACATAAATGATAAAATCTTGTCTTGATGCTTTGTTTCTAATACTGCGTACTGTTTCTTTAGTCTTGCTCTGTCAGAGTTCGACTTTCAAGACAATAATGGTTCCAAAGAGATCGCCAAGAACTATATCCGTATGTCCTCTCGTAAGGGTCGTCTGAATGGCCAGGTGGGCATGGGCTCTCTCAGGATGCATGATAATGAGCCTGTGTGTACCCCCATCTCTTTATTCCATTGGGACGCTATTTGTGGCATTGATGATAATGACTCTGAATACCCTGTCTATTTACAGGTAATGTCTGTTTACAGCGATTAAGTCATGTTATTGCATGATGATGATGACGATGATTATGCAAGATGATGAAAATAAGTTGATAATGGTGATGAGGGTGATGATTTAATGATGATCATCATAATAGTTATGATTTTGACGGTTGATAAAGATGATGATTATTGTGATGATGATGATGATGGCGATGATGGTGATGGATGATGATGATGGTGATGGATGATGATGGTGATGATGATGATGGATGGTGATGGATGATGATGATGGTGATGGATGATGATGATGGTGATGATGATGAGGATGATGGGGATGATGGTGGTGATGGTGATGATGATTGGGATGATGATGATGATGGGGATGATGATGGTGACGATGGATGATGATGAGGATGATGGGGATGATGTTGGTGACAATGAATGATGATGGAGATGATGATGGATGATGATGATACATGGTGACAAGTTTAATGATTATTGTGATTTATTTGCAGGATATTAGTGGTTATGGAGAGAATATTTTCATTCAAATAGAAACAGCAGCCCCTCCCCCTCGTAAACGATCAAAGAAGAGATCATGTAAGAAAGGAAACGAGAAGAAATCCAGTAAACGAGTCAACGAGAGCCAAAATAGGTAAGGACCAATTCTACCCGCACTATCCCCAACAGTTGTGTTTGTTCACTACTGTACTCAGCATTGTGTTGTGTTATCTCGTTCAGTTCTCGTCTTGGTCCAGCGTTGGATTCATCAGTCGGTTCAAGTTCCTCTGAGATGGAAGCCTTAGGAGAGGTAAGAAATATTCCACCTTTAATTTTGTCTTTAGTTTTAATAATAAAAATAATCTTAACTAAGAATAGAGATGACGCACCTCTGGCCCACACCCTTCCTCTGTAGAAAGCTGTCTTTTGACCAAAGGAGTAAGACAGACGTGAGTGACTCTTTTTCACGGTGCATTGTTTAGGCTCCCACATGGATAAGAAACGAGCTCAAAGAAGGTATAATAGCTTCCGAAGCAGTAGACGACGATGCAGACAGTGAGGAAGAAACAGACAGTGATGGTCGGACAGACAGTGAAATAGAAGATGGGGATGACGGTGAACAGGATAAAAACAAATCTCTTAAGAAAACTGGTAAGTCACGAAACATTGCGTCACACAATATGGATCTGTCACACAATCATGTGTTAACGTAGGCGATGTGTCATAGTGTGATTCGTAACTAAGGGATATGTCACGGTGTCATGCGTAGCGAAGGGATGTGTCACAATGTGTTTCGTAATCAAGGGTTATGTCACGGTGTGATGCATAACGAAGGGATGTGTCTCGGTATGATGTGTAATATAGGGATATTTCACGGTGTGATGCGTAACGAAGGGATGTGTCTCGGTATGATGTGTAATATAGGGATATTTCACGGTGTGATGCGTAACGAAGGGATGTGTCTCGGTATGATGTGTAATATAGGGATATTTCACGGTGTGATGCGTAACGAAGGGATGTGTCTCGGTATGATGTGTAATATAGGGATATTTCACGGTGTGATGCGTAACGAAGGGATGTGTCTCGGTCTGATGTGTAATATAGGGATATTTCACGGTGTGATGCGTAACGAAGGGATGTGTCTCGGTATGATGCGCAACTAAGGGATATTTCACGGTGTGATGCGTAACGAAGGGATGTGTCTCGGTATGATGCGCAACTAAGGGATATTTCACGGTGTGATGCGTAACGAAGGGATGTGTCTCGGTATGATGTGTAATATAGGGATATTTCACGGTATGATGTGATGTGATGATAACGAAGATGTGTCATGGCCGGGAGGGAGTGATGAGTGACGGGAGCATTTGTGACAGACTCATCTATTTCTGGTCAGGTACTTTATTAACGTCAGCAGCCACCAATTCTTCACAAGGAACCAACAAAGGCGACAAGTTAAGGAAATCAATGTCAGAAACCATGATCGTTGGCGGCGTTGCCATAGCAAAGTCCTTAGAAACCGAACTATCAATCAGCATTCATTCCAGTAAGACTTCCTTGAAGCAGACGACGGAGACTGGGGACAAAGATAGTGTGACACAGGTAACCCTATACAGTTCGCTCAATTCTCTCCCTTATCATCCAATATTGGAGATGTTTTCTTAGATCGCTTATTTGTTTAGGTGGACGTGATATCTACTACATCTTCACAGTTACCATCCTCAAACCATTCAGTAGATAATCTTAGCATATCCCGTGTGTTCCCGCGTCCCGCGAGTAGTCCCGCCAGCGGACAGTCATCGAAACACAAGCGCACATCGTCAGAAGGTCAGCTGATGGCGATGCTGGCTTCACCGGACAGTGGAGTCAGTGAAGCTGCATCAGCAGAGAAACTGAACAGCTCCAGTGAAGGATCCGATCAAAACCGAGCAAAAACTAATAGTCTAGAGTAAGTAGGCTTACTGAATCATACTGGTAATGCAGTGATATTATCATCATTACCGCCGCCACCACCATCACCACTATTATTATCATCACCACTATAATCATCATCATATATCACCATGCATCACCATCAAATATCAATCATCATCATGCATCACCATCACCCTTACCACCACCACCATTACCACTATTATTATCATCACCACTATCATCATTATCATACATCACCATGCATCACCATCAAATATCAATCATCATCATGCATCACCATCACCCTTACCACCACCACCATTACCACTATTATTATCATCACCACTATCATCATCATCATACATCACCATGCATCACCATCAAATATCAATCATCATCATCACCATCATAATCATCAAAACCATCATCATCATCGTTACCATGGTCGTCCACATCGTTACCATGGTCGTCCACATCGTTACCATGGTCGTCCACATCGTTACCATGGTCGTCTGATAATGTCTTGTAGTAACATGTCTAACGATAACAGCTAACGAATCGTATATTGATTTCATTTCCTCAGGGTAAAAAAGAGAACAGGGTAAGTAATAACCGTATTCCATAGGGAACCCACACGACTATATATTGTCATTAATCTATTTCTGTGATATTCTGCCCAATCCCAGACCACCTTCTCCACTGGCTTCACGTCAAACAAAATCTATCGCGTCCACGCGACCAGAGAGACCACACGATACCAGAAGACCTGTAGGACGATCACGATTCAGTCAAGCTGCGAACAGAGCAAGGCCTGGGTAAGAATCATTAGTAACGAATAGAGCTGTGTGACGTCACTCGTATAAAAATAAACGACTTCCGGGTCCAAAACGTAAATAGTTATCTTGTTTTTTCTTTGTGAAAGGTTTTGAGTTAGACCATTCTTTGCTTTATTTTTTAGCGTTTTTGTGAGTAGTTGGACCCGGAAATACGTCACAACTTAAAACAGCTCTATAGGAGCCGCTTAGGATAAAGAACTGATGAGATCAAAAAGATGCGTCATCTCAGTCCCACAATCCTATGCGGCATAGGTTCGTTTCAGAACAAAGTAAAAACGTAATGAGAGAACATTTCCTTTTCTCATTTTTACTCCATTCGTTTGGTTCTCTTTCTATTTTGTTTTTGATTTTAACCGCCAATTAAGTTAGGAATGAAGTAATTCTAAGTATCATTGATCATGGCGTGTTTCATCGATGAAGAGCTTTATGCGTGCGTATTTCCACCATGATTTGATCGTAAAGTGCATTAACAGAAACATCTGTGATGTGTGAGTTACATTAACATAGCTACGAATAAAGTAATCCATTTATCTATTGTAAATCATGTCGTTAATGTTTCCTGTACATGATATTTCTGCCTTGTTTTATTCATTGTAATATTCATTATTTTGACTATTCAATGTTAATCACCGTTGAAAGGTGCTCACTGTAGGCAGTATCGTAACGCGAGAAGTCATTATCAACCGAATATTTCCATTTGTATATTTTCATTCCCTTCTCTGCTGTTCTTCTTTGACACGTCTTTTTGTCGTACAAGGTTGGTGTTTATTCTTCGTCATTTAATACTTTGAGTCTTTGTCTTTACCGTGTTATCGTTTTAACAGACTGGTGGCCTGTCACGGTATCTTTCATTACCGAAGGATGAGCGATAGATTGGTATTATATCGCTACAAATCACCTTACATCTCAATATTATCAATGACTTTAGGACTCAGAATACCATTCTTGTCATTTTTAAGGCATATAGAGTCTTTTAGCTATCAACAGCTATTTTAAGGTTAAAACCTTCCACTGATTAGGGCTTCTAGGGCACTAGAATGTAATGATGAGTAGTGCGTTGGGAGCGATCCTTGTTATTTAGTTGTTTTGGTTTGTTGGCTATTTTCTTTGTTTGATTTCCTTGCTATTATTTTTCTCTTAATTGTCGGTGATCATTTTCCCATTCTACTTTCTCTATTGACTCGTGATTTTACGTTACGTGTCTGTTATGATCATTTCGCGGCCCATTCTATTCTCGATGTTTCTATTTACTCGTGATTTTATACGTATCTGGTAAGATCATTTTTCCCATTCTATTCTCGATGTTTCTATTTACTCGTGATTTTACGGTCGGTACGTATCTGTTATGATCATTTTTCCCATTCTATTCTCGATGTTTCTATTTACTCGTGATTTTACGGTACGTATCTGGTAAGATCATTTTTCCCATTCTATTCTCGATGTTTCTATTTACTCGTGATTTTACGGTACGTATCTGGTAAGATCATTTTTCCCATTCTATTCTCGATGTTTCTATTTACTCGTGATTTTACGTTACGTGTCTGTTATGATCATTTTTCCCATTCTATTCTCGATGTTTCTATTTACTCGTGATTTTACGGTCGGTACGTATCTGTTATGATCATTTTTCCCATTCTATTCTCGATGTTTCTATTTACTCGTGATTTTACGGTCGGTACGTATCTGTTATGATCATTTTTCCCATTCTATTCTCGATGTTTCTATTTACTCATGATTTTACGGTACGCATCTCGTATGGTCAAATCCATTTTCCATTACCTACGAACGCTTTCCATACATTATTCATATTTACTTCAGTGCAAAGAACGTCTATGAGGTCAGAATACAACCTATAGAATCATTCAATTACAAGATTTCATGCTGACAATTGGTCAGTAGATAGATGTTTCCATTCCCGACATGCTTCGCTTCAAGATATACTCATTAGTCCTTTTCACAGTTCCCAGCGCCATCTTGAAAGGTAGTCGTGCCTTTGCATCGAAGCGAGACGAACGATGAGCGGGAAATGATAGAGACCTGTTTTTAACACCTTGGACAATTATTCACGTCTCTATCATTGCAAGCTCACCGTTCGTCTCGCTTCGATGCAAAGGCACGGCTGCCTTTCTAGATGGCGCAGGGAACTGTGAAGGGGACTATTAATCTTCCTGAAGGTCAAAACAAGCAACAGACAGAACCCGATAGAATGTTCCATAAGACGAGGCAGGATATATGCTTCAGATTTGATTCATTTCCATATTGATGTAGTGTAAAAAGGACGATAATAACGAGTAGTGCACACTCTCCCAACGATGGTTTAGTAATCTTCAGTCATATTATACAGTGTATTTGAAGAAAAGAATTTTTGTAACATTCTCAGTCTTGTAATAATTTGTTTTATTGATAGACCTTCCAGACAAGTAGACTATAAGGGCAAGATGAATACCGACCTGCGAACCTTACAAACAAGACACGAACAGGTAAGATATATACCGTGACAACACTTTAAAGGATTCCGTCCACAACCAATGGGAATTGGGTACATAGATGGTGTGATCTGATTGGTTGGTCTACTATGAGCACTAATTGAATCAATAAGGACGGGGAAAAATGGGAGGATTCCAAGTCATGTAGAGAGTGATCGTTATCTGATTGGTTGCAGGTTGTAAGCGAGCTGCAGCGTGATGCTATTGAGGCACAGTTGGCTCTAAAACAAGAAATTGAGAAGCTAAAAGACGAAAAGGAAGAGGTTAGTGATCAAACCACTTTATGCAGATGATTGCCCCTAGGAGGGGAGGGGTTAGTGGTCAGACTGAATGCATATGCTTGTCCCTAGGAGGGGAGGGGTTAGTGGTCAGAGTGAATGCGTATGCTTGCCCCTAGGAGGGGAGGGGTTAGTGGTCAGACTGAATGCATATGCTTGTCCCTAGGAGGGGAGGGGTTAGTGATCAGACTGTATGCAGATGCTTGCCCCTAGGAGGGGAGGGGTTAGTAGTCAGACTGTATGCAGATGCTTGCCCCTAGGAGGGAGGGGTTAGGCTACTGTTTGGGATAACATTTATTCATATACTTAGAGTGAACAGCAACTGAAGCAATACCAAGAAGGAGAATCCAAGAGACTAGAGCAGTGGAAAGCACAGCAAGAACAAGAATCTAAGGTATTTTTTCACATACTTTATGACGTTATGCTGATGATGACATCACTTTCTGATCGAGTCACATGACGAGCATTTTTACTTCCAATTTTTAGGAAAAAGAAACTAGACTCACAGAAGAAGTTCAAAATTTGAAAACAGAATTGTTAAAGGTTTGTATTCAGTTGATCCACTCAGCATGCAACACAATGCAACCAACATACTGATTAGTATATTTCCTTGCAGCAATATGGGAAACTACAAGATAATTATAACGTTGTGATTTCCTTGCAAGAGCAACTTGCAAGACTGCAACAGGTATGGCAGCTGTGAAATACCACTTAGAACCCAACCTCACTAGAACATATTGTTATTGGTTTATGTAATAGCATTCTGTATTCATATTGGTTAATGCACTAGTAAAGATCAATGTCTAATCATGTCAAATGTGTTTTGATTCCCATCTTTAGGAACAGTTACGGCAACAAGCAAAGGAGAAAGTAAGTTAAGCAATATTACAAAACATTTCTAGCTACCACACCTATGTTTGCCGCAAAAGACAATGGTGGTGTTTGTGTTGAAAAAGTTTCCTTTGTTTTCTCCAACAGCGACAAAATTCCAGTCTAGTCAATCAAAACAAAGCAAAGAGCTCTGTTTGCAGTACGATGTAGATGATGTTAGATGATGTTGAACAAACTGAGCAGCCTGGCTGTTACTAAGAAACAAAAACATCACGAAAAATGTACACACTTCATGAATTGTCTAACAAGAGTTGCATGAAGAACGTAAAAAGTGATGTTCACATTTCATGAATCGCAGGCTCGTATAAAGAAGGACACTACACCTTAGATGTACGACACCTGACTGAATGATAAGTACATGAATAACAAGAAAATGTTAAATAATTAATTGTACTTAGTACTACACAGAATTAATATATGTACATGGCCCACCATTCATATTAATATAATATATATAACATATTTATAATTATTATACAGTTACACTTTTGCACACAGAAACAATCAGACATCATAAAAAGAAAAATCTACTGCAAAGATTTCATACTGTCTTTCTCTCATCTTTCCTTTTGTAAAAATGAATGAAACAAAACTAAACTACTCGCTGTAACATGATACACATTTATTGCAATAAAAATAGCTGAAATGAAATAAACTTGTTAAATGAAGAATTTTATTATATACATATAATCTGTCTATAGACCAAATGAGTGTTACTGTAAATACATGCTAGTCTTATTGGCCTCTAGTGAGAACTGATAAATATTAGATTTTAAAGTGGGAAAACTATAAAATAAGTAATAAGCCAGTAAAGTCTTTTAGTTTATCATTTATTGCTCTGATTATTAAATATAGATACTGTATATAATATGTATAGTCCTGCCAAATATTGGAGTGTGTAAAGTGATAGCGCAAGGTCACATGATTTGCTGATCATGTGATCATCTATTTCCCAGTTGATCCATATCCTCCAGCACCCCTTGCAGTGTCGTCAAGGTCCTACAGATACGGATTAATATCCATGTTTAATATCTATGTTATTTGCTTAAGACAAATTAACCCAAGACAGTATCTGCTGGGCTAAAGATTGAGACCTATGTATATGTAGGGGTAGAGAAAAACCAATTCTAGGTTCAGGTTCTGAGGGAATATGAATAGGTATGATTTTGACTGGCTGCATGCTTTAAAAAAATTACTCCTCAAAGAATAGGAAAAAAAAGGGTTCTTCGAGTGTAGGGGTAAATCTCAACTAGTAACCAAAGTCTTAAACACTCCAGGTCTTATACACCACATGTCATGAAGGAGGAAAGTGACCTTAAATGGAAGGAAGTTGTTGCCAGTCTCAAATATGCTTCTATAAAGCCTGGTTTACACCTGCAACAGAATTGAAGTTGGGAGCAGTTCTCGCATTAAATCACAAGTGAAGACTGCTCATCATAGGTATAAGCACAAGCCATGCAAGGTGAAACCTTGCAATTCTGCTTCTGACTGCGTTTTATGACTTTCACTTCATCATAAGCTGCTTCGGCCTCCAATTCTGTCACAAGTGAAATCCAGGCTTCACATGTCGTATTGACAAGTCTTAATACTCCAGTGTAAGCAGGCTTAGCCTCACTTCTGATGTCGGTAAACAAAAACAGAAATTAGAATAACAAAACAAGCAAATCCTGGATTGGAGGCTAAGCCCACATGCACTGAAGTTTTGAGAGTCGTCAATTTCTATATGGTATCTTACCTCCACTTCAACTAACGCCGGCATGCTAATTCTCTCCACCACAAGTTGTGCTACTCTATCTCCTTGATGAACTTCATAGTCTTTCTGCCCAAGATTAAACAATACCACGCCTACGTTTCCACGGTAATCCATGTCAATCACACCAGCACCAACATCTATTTGATGCTTCCAAGCCAAACTTGACCTGTAACAAATAACACACTTAAATCTCTGATATGGGTGCTATCCCCAAGATATCCCATCAAGCATCTTTAGAGGGATTTTCTTGATGGGTAAAGTATGGATGTTCCCACTAATACAGCTTTTATTCTAAGCCATAGCAACTGCTCCTTTATCCAGAAAATGATTACAAATGCAGTTTTTTTTGTATCCACTCCAATATCAGCAAACAGTTGCCTCCCTCCAGATAGTGAACTATTGTCCTCCCCACCCCGCCCTCCAGATGGTAGTCAATAATTGCCCTCCCCACCCCTCCCTCCAGATAGTAATCACTTGTCCTCCCCACCCCTCCCTCCAGATGGTAAGCAATATGCAACCCATAATGAAAAACAGTTTTCAAAATTATCCATAATTCAGATACGTTTCTACACAACATTTTTAAATTCCTCAAAGATAATGCCTTCATTGGAGTAAAAGCAAAGGATTTTTTAATTGATCACAGAGCTGAAGTCGAGGGGGTGTGAAACGTGGTGCACAACACAAATGCAAAGAATGTTTTCTTACTCAAATTCAAGTATAAGTAAGACTTACCTTGGAGCAACTCTCCCATAACATCCTTCAGGGATAGCTACAGCAATATCCGTCTTTACTAGTGCTTTACCAGAAGCAGGAATAACGACATCGTAAGCGCTATACAAGTCATAACCAGCGGCATGTGACGATCCTCGAGTGGGGGTGATCGCTAGCTGTGTGAGTCTTTTAAAGTACAACACTTCATCGGCATCTTTTGGACAGGAATATAACCCAACTGATGAAAGAACAGTTGATACTAGCTGGCCCATGGTTAGTAATGAGATAAGAAATATTTCTTATGAAGATTATACCTTGCTAGTCACCTAAATAGTGCCTTTCCCGCCAAATTATTTTAGTCCCAAGCCTCCACCAACACAGAAAGCCCAAGCTTTCAAAGTTTCACGTACTTTTTACGATTGTTCTCCTGCCTCAAGATCGATCAACATAAATCATTTTCTTTTCTTTTCTTTTTTCTTTAATCTACATTAATAATCATCCTTTCAAAATGTTCTGATTTATGTTCTCTTTTCGTACACTAAAAGTACGGCATTGGGCTCCCTGTGGTTTAAGGTTGCAGTTCACCCCTCAAGTCCATAGCAACAAATCTTTGTGTGATTGTCCACTGAAGACAATCCTAAGCTTTATATTATAATGACTTTATAATTGAAATATTGAATTGGTAATTATATGCTAAGAATAATTTGGCATTTTCCCAATAGAAATCCCTCACATTTACATACTTTGGCCCCTCTCCTAAAAAAGTTGAACTAAGCTGTTCCTTATCGATCCTTTTACGACCCTTATTTAAAAAAATATTATTACAGCTACTTTCGTTTTTGTTGTTGTTAGAATTATCAAAATTTTTTAATTTACCTTTTTTTTATTTTATCACACTATTAAAACACAGATTTATTTAACTGAATGGGATTATTTTCTATAGTTACGTATTGATATCATTCTTTTTCAATACTTTCTTGATCTGTGGCTGGTTTAGCAATCAGTTGTCTTTCAATTTCTTGTTCACGTTTCTTGGCATCTAATTTGTTCTTTTCTTCTTTCTCTTTTTGTACCTTTAATTTTTGTGCTCTTCTCTGCAGCACAGAAAATAAGACCATTCAGAAGTTAGTCAGTCAGTGATGTGACTTAGTCACTTATTCTCAGATCACCCATTTCAGATCTCATACTAACAGCACTTTTTGAAATAGCGGTCTAATTTGGTGCAAAATACGTGCACTGAGACGTCAGAGTATAGAGTTCTATATAAAAACTTATCATTATTATTATGTAATATTAATGTAGATGAGGTTAATAGTTTTTACCTTGAGTCTTGCCACTCTTTCATTTATTTGTTCCATTTCAAGATGTATTCTATTTAGTTTACTGTGATAACTTTTAACCTGTGAAATCTAACGTTATAATAACAAGATTTTGATTAGCGACATTCATCACTACACCGCTGAATTACACAACAAACTACAAACAGACAAACAGTTACTTACGATCTCAATCAGTGCCTTTGCTTCTTGACTTTCTCCAAATTTTGCATTTTCTTGCTGCATTGTCTCAATAAGTACGCCTTGATTTTTACTAGAAAAGTAGAAGAAAATACTTTATGTGAATCTATACTTAAACCAGCCATTGCATTATCAGCTGATATATAGGTTCAGTGTTTATCAAGCAGTGTTCACTAGTTGCAGAGTTCTGTACCATTGCAGAGTAGGTGCAGAGGTATATCCAGGGGATCCTTTAGGTATCCCCCCCAGACCTACCTATCCTGTCAAGGGTTAATTGTGAACTCCCTTCCCAGTTGCAGTACATTTGGTAATGACCAAGTGTTATGGATGGAGGGGAACTGCGTGGTGAGTCAGCCCCCTCATGTGAAATCCAATTTCCATCCATATCTATTTTCCCTTTCCTCCCCTAGCACAATTTTACACATATAGCACGCAGGCCATCATTATCATCACAGTCTAAATTTCGCCTTATGGGCAGGGAAACCCCACAGAGCAGAGCTCCACTACGGGGTCCTTGTTTTCTAAGCTCAAAGATAAGCAGCATGTCGTTCTTACGTTAATTCATTCATTCTTTCTTTCATGTTATCCATCTCAGGAAGGAAAGCAGAGAGTACTCCAGTGCTCAACATCTCTATCGCAGCTTCCGTTTCTTTGCTCAGACTTTCCATATCTTTTCCTTCTTGTTCAAGGGCTTCAACTTCTTGATCGACCTCTCCGATTGCTTGAGATACTGATCCCTCGAAGTCAGCTGCCGCCATTTTTACATAAACTAATTTATCCTAAACGAATAGAACTTTTCTGTACGTTTCTTTCTCTACTCGTTGTTCAAAGTGTTTTCAAAATAGAAAGAACATCGATAATTTTTCGCTTGAACTCATGGAAAATACCGAGACTAGTCGAGACTTCTCGACCAGTCTCGGTATTAGTTCGTATTATTTTCGGTAAGTGTTCGGAGAAGTTTAGTGTGCTGGCCGCTGACCGTACATTTCGCAATTTCCGCAAAGTTTGCGTCGAGTTTTTCATTGAGAAAAATTTATTATATGATGACATAATTCGCGACTAAAAACCATGTTTGACGGCTCCTCTGACAACGAGAATGGCCAGACCCCACTTACCATGGACAGTTTGTTGTATTATTACATGAAAACCAAGCGTTCATGGAAAGATTTACAATACGCTGTGCGAACATCTCGTTCTGTCCAACAAAAGCTGATCAACAGAATCCCAAGTAACTTTACCTTCTCTGGAGATAGACTTTATTTCCTTGCTGTTCCTCCTAACAGCAGAGAAAATACTATACACTACGTGGATATACCAGGACACGGAGCTAGTTGTGTAGGGGAATGTCTAGAGTGGCAGCCATTATTGGATATCAATCGACCTTTTGTTGGCTACTCGAAAGAGGAACAACTAATGAGAGAGAGAAAAAGATTAGGATCTTTTGGTATTACGTCTTATGATTATTGTAACATGTCAAGGAGATTCCTGTTTTCTTCCTCGAATAGTTTACACACCTTTATAGATATTGGGAAAGATAAGGTAAATGTACTGTGGGAGAGAGGGAAGGTGGGAAATGGCTAGGCAGTTACTTACTAGGGGTGGGGTGAGGGTCTTTAAGTGGACACCCGGAAGCAACAGGATTATCATGATGTTCCTGAAGGGTGTAAGAAGTGAGAAAAAAGATTTATGAGAAATGGGAATTAATGAACTTGGATAAATGTAGCTTCCGATACATTTTGATTGATAGCAGCAAAAAAGGAAATCATATCTTGCTGCTCGCAGCTATATATACCAACATATTGTTAGAAAATCTACATCTACTCTATAGTATCAGCTATAATGATTTGATTTTCTCAACAGGAAAACTGTCAGTTACCATTCAGCGTACATGAGGTTCCTTCACAAACCAATGATACTAAAATGGACTCTAAACTGTGTCCTATTAACTCCAACTTAGCAGCATTTATCCATCATAATGATATCTGGGTTACTAACCTAGAGACAGGACAAGAGTTACGACTAACACATTCTAATAATGGATCAACCAATCCAATAGAGGAAACAACATCGTCTGGGGTGGCGTCCTTTGTGGCCCAGGAAGAGTTTGACAGATATACTGGTTACTGGTGGCAACCACAATGCTTTATCGATGAAAGTAAGTACAGGCAACACCAGAACTAATATTAAAATCAGGTCCGTTGCAGGTCATTTTTACGTTATTAGCTAAAATGACTGGCAACCATAAGATTTGACTAAACAAGTTTTAGCTTCAGGCCAGACATTGTCAAGTGTGATAGACAGAATAAAAGATCAAATTTCGAATATTTAAGATTATATATTATATATTTATAATAGTAACCGTTACAAGGCTATCAGCTTAAGTTGCAAAGTCTTTTCAACCCTGCTAAAATAAAGACAGTGTCCTAGTATTAATGACCAGCAGTTGTATTTAGCCATGAGCATTGGGCGTGGTTGCTTTAGGTTAGGGATTTTTTCTAGATTGTGATTGTACTTATATGATTAATTATAATTTTGATGTTTGTTTTATTTTTTGTAGATAAAACTATAAGTTACAAAATATTGTATGAGGAGGTAAGATTTCATAAGATGATGTCATATATATTGATGTCATTAGATGATGTCATAAGATGATGTCATATATATTGATGTCATAAGATGATGTTATAAGATGATATCATATATATTGATGTCATAAGATGATGTCAAGATGATGTCATAAGATGATGTCATAAGATGATGTCATAAGATGATGTCATAAGATGATGTCATAAGATGATGTCATAAGATGATGTCATAAGATGATGTCATAAGATGATGTCATAAGATGATGTCATAAGATGATGTCATAAGATGAAGTCATATATATTGATGTCATAAGATGATGTCATAAGATGTCATAAGATGATGTCATAAGATGGTGTCATAAGATGATGTCATAAGATGGTGTCATAAGATGATGTCATAAGATGGTTTCATAAGATGATGTCATAAGATGATGTCATAAGATGATGTCATAAGATGGTTTCATAAGATGATGTCATAAGATGATGTCATAAGATGGTTTCATAAGATGATGTCATAAGATGATGTCATAAGATGGTTTCATAAGATGATGTCATAAGATGATGTCATAAGATGATGTCATATATATTGATGTCATAAGATAATGTCATAAGATGATGTCATATATATTGATGTCATAAGATAATGTCATAAGATGATGTATAAAGTTCTCCAGTCTTTCTCCCATCTGCCATGCTAGCATGCTAAATTGCAATCCATTCTTAGTCTAGCCATGACATGTAGACTGCCAGATGTTATTCAGGGTAGGGATCTATTTAACCAATAAAACAGCTTTTCCATGCTCTGTTCATTAATAAATCATGCAGGAAGTGACATCATCACGAAACAAGTGATATAAGAAGCACAACCCATATGCAGCCAATCAGCTATCACATAGTATCCAAGCTATATAATTATTGTGTAATAATGATGTCATCTGTTCAACAGGTTGACGAGAGTAATGTTGAAGTTCTCAACATAGTGGCATCCCCTGAGGGGGCTACACAAATCAGTTCTGTAGACAGCTATAGATATCCTAAAGCAGGTAGATGATGGATATTCAGCTATTTAAAGAGAGGGTTGGTGAAGGTTTCGTTGCATGTTCCTTGTAAAGCTCCAAAAGTTTTTTTATTCATATGTAAATAATGTCAGCACAGAATAAATTATGCCAAATAAATGGTAGACAGGGTTTGTGCAAGTTCCATATTGTTATGACCTTTCACTGATTGTATATTCGCTGATATACCATAGTGTAATTTTGGCTCCAAGTGCAACATGCAACAATGCCTTCCCAACCTTGCTGTGTTGCTCTCTTAGCAACCACAGTATTCAAAATATCCTTTGACCCTTCTGAGTGAATTTACAAGGATAAAAATCCTCTCTATAATTCATTTAACCTACCTACTTGGCATTTTCAAAGGATTTGAAATTATTGAATCAGAAAAATGAAACAATGGAATGTAGTTTTTCATAGTATTTTATCAACAGATTGGTTAAACAGAGCCCATGAATCAGTACATGATTGATTTTTTCTGTGACAAGTGATAAACTTTGAACCACTCTAGTGATTTCCTTACTAATGAAATTAGGATGTCATGACGAAATGATGGTGAACTAAAAAATAATGGTTAATGCGATGTTATGTTAAGGTTCAAGCAATGCAACATCAAAGATGAAGATTGTGGAGTTTGCTATTGATCAGTCTGGACAGGTAAGGCAACTAGCTGAATGTGTTTAACAGCATGACATGCAAAAGTATGACAGGTGGTAATTTATTCACATGCTTTTATGCACTGGCTTTTGTATGATAAATGGACACATTTTGATTCCAAGCTGATATGGTTTACTTAATTAGGTGTGCAAAAGCTTGTTTGGCAGCAAAAAAGCCTGTGCCCAGAGGTTGTTTCAGGGTTCAACCTGTGAGTAAGCCATGCCCTGACTTAGATCAGCCCAGAGGTTGTTTCAGGGTTTGATCTGTGAGTAAGCCATACCCCGACTAAGATCAGCCAAGAGGTTGTTTCAGGGTTCAATCTGTGAGGTAGCCATGCCCTCACTTAGATCAGCCCAGAGGTTGTTTCAGGGTTCGATCCGTGAGTTAGCCATGCCCTGACTTAGATCAGCCCAGAGGTTGTTTCAGGGTTCAATCTGTGAGTTAGTCATGCCCTGACTTAGATCAGCCCAGAGGGTGTTTCAGGGTTCTATCTGTGAGTTAGCCATGCCCTGACTTAGATCAGCCCAGAGGTTGTTTCAGGGTTCTATCTGTGAGTTAGCTATGCCCTGACTTAGATCAGCCCAGAGAGCGTTTTAGAATATTGATAAAATAGATGTTTTTATTATGATACTGTCAGATGTGTGACACAGT
Source organism: Actinia tenebrosa (assembly GCF_029948245.1). NCBI lineage: Eukaryota > Metazoa > Cnidaria > Anthozoa > Actiniaria > Actiniidae > Actinia > Actinia tenebrosa. Next base: position 21,955,182 of record NW_028292581.1, read on the forward strand.
TATGGTGTATCAGCTGATGGTGCCGTTAGATGAAATATTTCCTAATATGGAATATGTGGTGCGAGCAGGGTGGTTGCCAGACGGACAGAGGTAAATACTAAGTATATTATTATTATTTATACAAACGTAGAATGTATATATGATAAACACAATAAACAAATTGCTAACAAGTTATCAGTGTTTGAACAAAATAGAGTATGAAAGCTGAAAGCTCCTATCATTAAAAATGTTAACCATAGAACATGTACACAATATATTATTTATGTTAAATATTTGAAGTGTAAAAAGCTTGGTCATTGGCTAGATAAAATATTCAAGATATTATGCACACTGTGATTTGCTGACTACTGTGTTTATATAAGAGGACAGAGACACACTCCCAAAAAATCATTAAAAAAGATTTTATAAAAACAATATTTAAAGGCTGCTTATGTCTCTGTACTGTGATATAAACACTCTGGGAGCTGTAGAGCACTCGAGAAGCAAGAGAAACACTTTGCTATGCTTAGCATTCCTAAGCTTGCTTCTCTTGTACTCTACAGCTCACAGCATGTTCATATCACAGTACAGAGACATGCGCATGTATGTGTTTTATATCCCTTTATTAAATAGTGGATAATGAGCAATAACTATTATTTAAGGTTTATTATTTCTAACATTTATTTTCAGTGTATGGGTACAACTGTTATCCCGTAACCAGCAGCATATGACGATGGTTCAAATCCCATTAGCTTGCTTTAGTCATATAGTTCCATCAGAGTTTGACCTTATAAGTTCATCAGATTCTTTACCCCTGATGAAGGTCATAGCAGAAGATACCACTGACATATGGATTAATGTAAGAATGAAGATAATATCGATCATTTTCTTTCCTTGAAGGCCATGTATTATTCCCTTGAGTATTATTTTTTTCTTTACTAGAAATGCTTTTTAGCTATGGTGCAAAGTTTTCCATTTCAGACCATTGTCATTCTCTTGAGTATTATTTCTTTCTTTGCTAGGAATGCTTTTCAGCTATGGTGCAAAGTTTTCCTATTTTAGACCGTGTGTCATTCCCTTGAGTATTATTTCTTTCTTTACTAGGATTGCTCTTCAGCTATGGTGCAAAGTGTTCCTATTTCAGACCATGTGTCATTCCCTTGAGTATTACTCACCTATTTTTTTGAACCTTGTAGTTATCAGATATTGTCTACTTCCTTAAAAATGCAACATCAGAGACTCAGTTCATCTGGTCCAGTGAATCCTCAGGTCACAGACATCTGTATTTGGCTACAGTCAACAGTCGTCATGTGATGTCACGAGGAAGAAGTAGAAGCTTCCTTGGACAGAATTCTGTGTACTACCCCCTGGTGACTCAGCAGCAGTTAACAGACGGGGATTGGGAGGTTGATGGCAAGCAGGTAAAGTTATGACACCACTCCCAACCCTCTCCACCCCCAAAAATATCAATCCTCCTCCATTGGGAAGTTATGGATATTTTCTGGAACTACACAATATACTCTCCTTGGGTCCTTCCACTTCTTGGGAATACCAATCTTTCTCCCTGAGGGAAATATGGATAATACTGCTTACAAAATGTTGTTTATCTATGCAAATGTAAACAATATTACAGTGTTATGACTGTCCCTGGTGGAAATCCTGGACAGGATCTTAGGTAGGATCCTAACAGGATGTTATTCACAGGATCTTATTCAGTAGGATCCAGGATTTTCTAGGATCTCATAGAGTATGATCACGTGTAGAATTTGCACCAGGGTGTACTTCTATTAACTGTATTGTTAATTTGTTTCTTTTCAGATTTGGGTTGATGAAAGCAGAAAACTTGTTTATTTTATGGCGACCAAAGAAACACCACTAGAACAGCATTTGTGAGTTATCAAATCTTGTTAATATATTATTAGCTACTGATCTATTTATCTTTTGTTATGATTATGACTTTTAAAAGTTATCAACAAGGAAAGTCGTAAAAAATGTAATTTTTGCTTGTAGATATGTAGTGTCATATGATGACCGTGTAGAGAAGACTATTCAGAGACTTACTGAACCAGGAGCTTACCACACCATTACCATGAATGAGGTATGCAATATATATAATCAATATTACCATGAATGAGGTATGCAATATGTATAATCAATATTACCATGAATGAGGTATGCGATATATATATAATCAGTGTTACCATGGATGAGGTATGCGATATATATAATCAATATTACCATGGATGAGGTATGCGATATATATATAATCAATGTTACAATGAATGAGGTATGCGATATATATATAATCAATGTTACCATGAATGAGGTATGCGATATATATAATCAATGTTACCATGAATGAGGTATGCGATATATATAATCAATATTACCATGGATGAGGTATGCAATATATATAATGAATGTTACCATGAATGAGGTATGCGATATATATAATCAATATTACCATGGATGAGGTATGCATGAATGAAGAATTTGGAGGTTGATATTTGCAGAGGGAGATAAACTGGAAAACCCTGAGAAAAACCCTCGAAGCACGGGAGAGAACCAACAAACAACTCTACTCACACACAACACCAAGCCTGGCAGGAATATAACTCAAGTCACATTTGTCAGAAACGAGGCCTTAGCAGCGCACAACAATCATTCTTCCCTACAATATGTACATATTTTATTCTCAATTTGGAATAATAATTATTTTATAATATTTAAATACTGTGCTTACTTTTGTAGGATTTCACAAAATTTGTGTCCCTGTCGTCATCTGTGAATGAAACACACAAAGCTGTAGTATATCAGATCGACAATGACGAGGTGTCTGTCAATAATATTCCCATGGTAACCATTGAGCCAATTGCCACTCTGCTGAAATCTGAAGGTAAAGTGATGATAAAACAGCAAGTTAACCCACCCTACAAAAGTGATCCAACACAGAACTAGCCTTGACTGTGTCCTCACTAACTTGTATATCTGATTAATTTTATTGTAATTTTTTCAGCTATTGGAGCAGAATCTTGTCCACCGGAAATATTTTCTTATCAAAGCAAACAAGGTGAGTTGATGATAACAATTATGGCTACCATCATATCATCATCTTAAAGGTTTTCCACTGAAAACCTGCCCCTCATCATCATCAGTTTATCATTGCTGTCATCATTACCATAATCATCATCACCATCATCACAATCATCATCACCATCATCTTCATCACCACCATCATCATCAACATCACCATCATCACCATCATGTATCATCATCTTTACCATCATCATGCATCATCATCATCAACATCACTACTGATATCATGATTACTATACTTATCCTCCATCATCATCAGTAACATTTTTACCTTCAATCATTATCATCATTAGATTACCAAAGAACTTCAAGATCATATTTGCTGATAATAATACATATTTTATTGTTGCAATCATTCTGTTCCTTTAGGACACCAAGCTTATGGTTTGATCTGCAAACCCCTGAACTTTGACCCTGGAGAAAAATATCCAACAATACTGTACGTGTATGGTGGACCACAAGTACAGGTATGACTATATACACCATCATCATCACAATCATCATCACCAACATCACCACCACCATCATCATTATCTCCATTGTCATCATCAACACCATCATCTTCATCTTCATCATCATCAGCAGCAGTAGTACCATCAACATCATCATCATGCATCACCATCATCATCAATATCATCGTCATCACCACAACCATCATCATCACCATTGTCATAATTTACATGTATCATTGCCATCATCATAATTATTGTCATCATCATTATCATCACCATTATCATTATATCATCAGCATCATTATCATTACTCCATTGCATAGTCATCATCATGTTGGTCTGTAAAGATTTTCCAGTAAAACTACATGAATTGTTAATGAGGTATGATTCTCTTGTTCTTCAGTTGGTAACAAATTCATACAAAGGAGTGCGATTTCTGAGGCTTCACACTTTAGCCATGTTGGGCTATGTAGTGGTGGTGATTGACAGTCGTGGATCTTCCAGAAGAGGACTGCACTTTGAAGGACATATAAAAAATAGAATGGTACTACAATCCTAAAATTATAACACCACCATCTTGATTTTAATCATTTTAATTCAGTGTTAAGGGCTTTTATTTTGGTAAACAATGGAAATCAATTAATGAGTGCTACACTGTGCATAAACACTGTCTATATTCATGCACAGAGCTGTACATTTGTGTAATTTGAAAGAAATTTACATGTGCAAAAATGACGAAAAATCGTGCAAAAACTGTTATAATACTTCATCTGAGGGGTATTGTACTTTATTTGTGTCAATAATCCTTTGGCAATAGGCACTGGTGTAATAGGTATTACATTCAGTGTAAAGGGCTGAAGGTAGAGTAACATCCAAGGGTTACAAGTGCTTGTTATGTGTGTGTTAAAGTATCAAACTTATCCATCACAAGACAAACCCTACAATTATAAAGAGTTGACCCAGGAGGGTGCCGACACCCTCGTCACACCCCATCAAACCTGACGTTCAATTGATTTTATTATCTTAAACTTTAGTTTTGCCATCAGTTAGAATTAACTTTCGTAAATGTTTGGACCCCCCTTCAATAATATACCTGGATCTGCCCTTGGATCGAAAGTATTTTTTATTTCATTAATCTGTGTTCATTTACGTCCCATTCAGGGTAAAGTAGAGATAGAAGATCAAGTGGAGGGATTGGAGTATATCGCCAAGACAACCAACTGCATTGACATGTCTAGAGTAGCTATCCATGGATGGTCGTACGGTATGTGTACGGCGTACTATACTCTACGTGTATACATGGGTAATAACTAGTCTTGATGTTTCTTGATGTTCATGTAATGTTCTTGTTCTTTTCAGGTGGCTATCTATCTCTTTTTGGTCTAATTCAGCGCCCAGACATTTTCAAGGTAAGTATGCCGGCATTATATAGGCTTATAGTTGATTTTATCATAATGATGATAATTATGATGATGATGATGGTAGTTGTGATGATGATGATGGTAGTTGTGATGGTAGTTGTGATGATGATGATGGTAGTTGTGATGGTAGTTGTGATGATGATGATGGTAGTTGTGATGATGATGATGGTAGTTGTGATGATGATGATGGTAGTTGTGATGATGATGATGGTAGTTGTGATGGTAGTCGTGATGATGATAATGGTAGTTGTGATGGTAGTTGTGATGATGATGATGGTAGTTGTGATGATGATGATGGTAGTTGTGATGATGATGATGGTAGTTGTGATGATGATGATGGTAGTTGTGATGGTAGTCGTGATGATGATAATGGTAGCTGTGATGATGATGATGGTAGTTGTGATGATGATGGTAGTCGTGATGATGATGATGGTAGTCGTGATGATGATGATGGTAGTCGTGATGATGATGACGGTAGTCGTGATGATGATGATGGTAGCTGTGATGATGATGATGGTAGCTGTGATGATGATGATGGTAGCTGTGATGATGATGATGGTAGCTGTGATGATGATGATGGTAGTTGTGATGATGATGATGGTAGTTGTGATGATGATGATGGTAGTTGTGATGATGATGATGGTAGTCGTGATGATGATGATGGTAGTCGTGATGATGATGATGGTAGTCGTGATGATGATGATGGTAGTCGTGATGATGATGATGGTAGTCGTGATGATGATGACGGTAGTCGTGATGATGATAATGGTAGTCGTGATGATGATGACGGTAGTTGTGATGATGATGATGGTAGTTGTGATGATGATGATGGTAGATGTGATGATGATGATGGTAGCTGTGATGATGATGATGGTAGCTGTGATGATGATGATGGTAGCTGTGATGATGATGATGGTAGTTGTGATGATGATGATGGTAGTTGTGATGATGATGATGGTAGTTGTGATGATGATGATGGTAGTTGTGATGATACATCATATGATGATGGTGATTATTATCATTATTATTCAGTAATTATGATGATGATACAAGATGATGACGATGTTGCAAGATGATGGTAGTGGTGGATATCATGGTGATGATGATTACACATAATGTCTATAGTAATTATCAACCAAGGCTCACCATATTGATGTATTTCAGGTTGCTATTGCGGGTGCTCCTGTGACGACATGGGAAGCATACGACACAGGATATACAGAGCGTTACATGTGGATACCACAAGAGAACAGCAGAGCGTACATGATGAGCTCAGTTCTGTCTTATGTAAATAGTTTTCCTGATGAGTAAGTACAATAATCTCTTCACTTCTACAGTGAACTCTTGTCTTGCGGACACCCCAATATTACGGACACCTTGCTATTACGGACAGGAAAAAAATCCCCGACAAAAATGCTGACAAAGAAATGACCGTAAAAAATTTTCACTATTGCAGGCGCTAGCTATTACGGGCATGAATTGACGGTCCCGAGGGTGTCCGCTGTAACGAGAGTTGACTGTACTGAGTTGCCACTGTATCAATCTCTAATTATTAATCTTTAGTTTTCTTTGTAAAGCTTTCCTAAATCTCATTAAGTGATGCTAATAACAGTTTATTATTATTATTTATCTTGCTTATTACTGCAGGGAGAATAGACTACTTCTAGTTCATGGTCTGATTGACGAGAACGTCCACTTCACCCACACCAGTTTGCTGATCAATGAGCTAGTCAAGGCCTGCAAGCCATATCGACTCATAGTAAGCCATGAATTAATTTCACTGATTTTTGACAAATTCCCCGTTGGCTCATTTGGTTTGGCACCAGCCTGTTGTGCAGGATGTTGTGGGCAAACCAAAACTTTCTCTCAAAATATCTCAGAAGAAGTTGCTTTCTTTGCTCTAAAAATATCTGCAAATGTTTGCAGTGGCTTGGATGACCATGTAAGACAGCAATCCTGTCCACATTTTTACGTTCAATTGATGTTTTATTTATTTGATTTGATTATCAAGTTTATTTTACAAGAGTAGCACATTACAGTTTGCACTGCTTAACTAGTGGTCCTCAAAAACATAGAGGGCAACAAGTTTATCAATACTAAATCGTGACTGTCATCCATCCCCATTAAATACAATTCTTTAAAATATCATTTGAAACTTAATTACTACTTATTCGGTGCGTTTTAAGCTCTTTTTCTACTGTTGTAAGCTCATTTATTTTATTTCCTGTTTAGATCTACCCAAATGAAAGACATGGAATACGACAGACTGTCTCATCAGAACACTACGAAACATCTATGTTATCTTTCTTACAGAATAATCTTTAGTACTGAAGATTTTCTTTTGTAATTTTATTCCTTTTGAGCTTCAATATATTGCTGCATTGCTTGAGATCTTCTGAAGTGAGAATTATGCATGCCACTGCCTCATACAAGAGGCTATCAAAATGGTTATATGGTGCATGGAGGTGGTCTTAGATACCCTGTGCAACATGCCTGCCTCATACAAGAGGCTGTTAGGATGCTGGTATGGTGCATGAAGGGGGTCTTAGATACCCTGTAAAACATGCCTGCCTCATACAAGAGGCTGTCAGGATGCTGGTATGGTGCATGGAGGCGGTCTTAGATACCCTGTGCAACATGCCTGCCTCATACAAGAGGCTGTTAGGATGCTGGTATGATGCATGAAGGGGGTCTTAGATACCCTGTAAAACATGCCTGCCTCATACAAGAGGCTGTCAGACTGCTGGTATGGTGAATTAAGGGGTCTTAGATCCCTTGCACAGCATGCTTGCCTTGTGCAAGATACTCAGATGAAACCAGTCCACTCTTGTGTGGTGTGAATGTAAAACATTTTAATGCCACTGTAGAAAGTGATTATTTCTTAAATTCAATAAAATTATGTATACTGATCTAATATTATTTTTTTATTACTTATATAGTGCAAAAATTCATTAAAATATATGAGCTAATGCGCTTATAATAATCTCTTCTTAACACACTTTGCATGGGCCGCAGAAGGGGTGGGGCAGGGGGATGTAGCCCCCTATTTTTCCTTTTCCCCTACTTGTCTCTTATATTTTCCCATCTTAGCCCCCCGGCTTTTTAGCTTGCGTCCCCCGCGTTCAACAGGTAACAGAGCTCGCATTCTACCAAAAAGAAAAGAGTTAAGCTGTACCACAGGTATCCCGCGCTATAGATTTCATAAGTCACTGGTAGGTACCGCTGTACACAGCTTCCGGTGATATGCAGGCTCAGGCTAACCTGAGTTTCGCCAGAAAATATTAAGTAATTTCTAAAAATTTCGGTGTTTTTATAGTATTTTTCTAAAAATATGTGGTGATAGGGCTAGGCTGGACCTATCTGCCCTGATTATAAAACATGGAAACACCATAAAAAAAGGTAAGTTGACAAAATAACAATAAAAAGCCGGGTTTTTTTCACATCAACTTAACAGCAAATACACTGATATCAAAGCGGGTTTTGACTGTAAAACCGACTTTAATTCGAGATTGTCTACGAAATTACTTCCAAAATTACGAGATAAATAACGATAGCACATTCAAATAGATGGGAACGTTAATTCTTGTAATTCAGATCGAGAAATATTTGCAAGGCAGAGCAGAGAAAGACCAAATAAATAAGTAAATCACATGACATATGAGCCCTTGTAGCATTATAAATAACAATGTGTGGCTATAGTACGCGAGTCTGTGCCTTGGTGATATTTGAATTTGTTGTTTTGTTATATTTTGTGTTGGCCATAGCGAGAGGGGTGTTTAAACTGGAACAAGTGAGCATTTGATGACTTATACTTTCAATCATTTCATTTTCCATCCATCAATTTCATCAATTCATCTGCTAATTGACATGCCCATGACGTTGTCCAGTACCTTCATCAATCCATTAATTTATTCATTTGTAACAATTGAGGCTTTGCACCATTTCTTAATGGCAGCCATCACAAGAGGTACTATAATAGTCTTTCTCATGTAAATCAGATTAGACAAGATTCAAATGTTCCTGCCTCCTGTCATGGCTGCCATCACATGATGCTGCAAAGCCTACATACTTTGAATGTATACTGACAATGTTGTCTTGTCTTCAGAGCACATTGTAGAGTGTTGATAGCAGGAATCATGTCAGCCACATATTTAGACGTGTCCAACACACTTGATAGGAATAACCTTCCTTTCATAAGTTCATTATCTTCTGATGCGGGTATCAGCATGGAGCAGATGATGGAAGAGCTAGATGATGAGATAGTAGAAGAAATGCCTAAGATTAAGATTGGTATTTGTGCCATGAACAAAAAGGTATGAAATGTAAAAATTATTGTGATATTGTTTAGAAACTCTATTCGTATTTCATGGGAGAGGTATAGATATTTTCTGGAACTACACAATATACCTTCATCAAACCCTCCCCACCCCTTGGAAATCCAATCCCCCTCCATGGGGGAGGTTAGAAAGTCATTCATGTTCAACTAATATTACAATTGATGTTATTTTTTTAGACAAAATCCCAACCAATGCAGGAGATCCTGAGCCGTATGATAAGATTTGACTTTATAGAGATAATAGTGTTCCCTGATGATGTCATCATTGATAAACCCATTGAAGACTGGCCGCTGTGCGATGCTCTCATCTCATTTTACTCTAGTGGGTTCCCTTTAAATAAAGCCATCAAATATGCCGAGTTAAGAAAACCATTTGTTTTCAATGATCTAGAGATGCAGTTCACCTTGTTAGACAGGTACAGTACTGCCCTAATAATTATTAATAGTTAATTGTACATTGATTATCATACACCTGGTTTACTGTGCGTATACTCCAACCATGACCAATATGATAAACTACTATCTTTAACCAATCATATTGTGACATTTAGTTCAATATATTTAACCAGCCAATTAGATAAAACATCAATATAATAAAAGTGTGAGGACGTGATAATTTGATTGGCCAATGCTATTATCAGTTCAATCTCTGTCAAGTTTATTTCTTTCTGATTGGTCAGTTTTAGTGTGTCTGCACAGAAAACAGTGTCATCAGTCTCACAGGATTGTTTCAGCTGTGTGTGTATATCGGTATATATATTACAATTTGCATGCTACTTGGTTAAAATCTGTAGCCTCTATGGGTGGTCATTGCCAGGGTTTCTTTACAATTATTCCTCAGTGTTTTTTTTATTTTGTATAATGATATTATATATATATTGGGTATGATGATAAAGTGTGGAGAGACAGGACTGCTATCTATAGTGGTCATCCCACATGGGCAGGTCCAGGGGGGGCACCATCCAGGATTTTCGTTTTAGGAGGGGGTGCACCTTCGCTTACAAATTCAAACACCAATAATGCAGTAGATATCTCCCCCTGTACCACTCCCCTAAATCTGTCCCTGTCCTACCAACTTGAAAGTCACCTGTAGCTGTACAAAATCAGCAATTTCTCCACAGTTCTGAAGTTGGTTTGGCCAGAGATTAAAATCACTGGTCAACCTCCTACATAACATTCTAGAGAATGCTCAACCAACTTTGATTTCTTTTTGGTCCAGATGTGCTGTGTACAGTTTGTTAGAGTCGGCCAACATTGAGATGCCGCGCTATGCAACACTCCTGAGGGACAAAGATGGAAATCCTGTGGACACTGACTTTGTAGAATTAGAAGACTCAATCCAAATTGGAAATGTAGTTTTTCAAAAACCGTTCGTAGAGAAGCCCGTGAATGCTGAGGACCATAATGTATTCATTTATTTTCCATCGTCGGCTGGTGGAGGAAGTCAGCGTTTGTTCAGGAAAGTTGGGAGTCGTAGCAGTGTGTACTCTGCAGAGAGCAGTGTGAGGAAATTTGGTTCTTATATCTATGAAGACTTTGTTCATACTGATGGTACTGATGTTAAGGTATGTATAATGGTGATGATGATGGTGATGATGATGGTGTCGGTGATGATGATGATGGTGATGATGATTATGATGGTGTCAATGATGGTGATGATGATGATGATGATGGTAGTTATGATGGTGATGATGATGATGGTAGTTATGATGATGATGATGATGATGGTAGTTATGATGGTGATGCATGATGATGATGATGATGGTAGTTATGATGGTGATGATGATGATGGTACTGATGTTAAGGTATGTATAATGGTGATGATGATGATGATGATGATGGTAGTTATGACGGTGTCAATGATGATGGTGATGATGATGATGGTGTTGACGATGGTGATCACGATGTTGGTAGTTATGATGGTGATGAAGATGGTGTCGATGATGGTGATGACGATGATGGTGATGAAAATGATGGTGGTTATGATGGTGATAATGTTGATGTGATGAAGATGGTGTTGATGTTGATAAGGATGGTGATGATGGTGATGTGATGATGATGGTGATGGAGGTGATGGTGATGAAGATAATGGTGATGATGGCTAGTGATAATGATGGTTAGTGATGATGATGGCGATGATGATGATGGTCAGTGGTGGTTATAATTATGAGAATAACGAAACCTAAATAATAATGTCTAATAACGAACTATTATGCATTGTGTATTTTTGTCGTCTCTGCTAGATATATACAGTAGGTCCAGAGTATGCCCATGCAGAGGCCAGGAAGTCCCCTTCATTGGATGGTAAAGTGGAGCGTGATAGTCAAGGCAAAGAAATACGCTACCCTGTCATATTGAACCCATATGAAAAAGAAATTGCTCACAAAGTTTGTAAACTTTTCAAGGTACGTCAAGTTTATTGCCTGTGAAGGTATTTATACAATTGAGATTCTGTAGAATTGGTTACACGGTTAATGATGATAAAGACTAAGGATTTCAATATTGTTAATCCACATACAGCAAACAGTCTGTGGTTTTGATCTTCTTCGCACCCATGGCAAGTCTTACGTCTGTGATGTCAATGGGTTCAGCTTTGTCAAAACCTCCAAGAAATACTACGATGATTGTGCTCAGGTATGATGACGATGGAATAAAATACTAGTATTATTCAAAAAACACCATAAAAAATAGTTTTCTGATTGGGAAAAAACTTACAAACTTTAACCTTCAAATCTTATGGATAGCCTGAAACAGCTTTTTAGCTGATCAAAGTACTCCCCCCCCCCCCCTGTACAACGCAATTAACCAATACGTCTTGTACGTTGCAGGTGTTAGTTAACTGCTGTCTCCAGCAGCTTGCACCCCGGTTATACAAGCCATACAATATTGAGTTAGATACAGAAGACCACGGCACTATGCCAGAGACACTAGATGGTACCATGCTGGAGCTGAGGTGTGTGGTAGGTATCATACGGCATGGAGACAGGACACCCAAACAGAAGCTGAAGATGGAAGTCAGACATTTTAGGTATGTACAGTAGATAGCAAGCATGGCTGATATAGTGCTTTCCTAGCTCATCACCATTAACATCATCATCATCCCCACCACCATCATCACCTTCACCATCACCATCATTATCATCATCACCATCATTACCATCATCACCACCATCATCACCACCATTATCACCTTCTTCATCATCATCACCACCATCATCATCATCACCATCATCATCATCACCACCATCATCAACATCATCATCATCATCATCACCATCATCATCATCATCATCACCACCATCATCACCATCATCATCATCATCATCACCTTCTTCATCATCATCACCACCATCATCACCATCATCATCATCATCATCACCACCATCATCATCATCACCATCATCATAATAATTGCTTTTTCACTTTTGATCAATTCTTTCATTTACTTCAATATCATCATCATTGTTATATACCATCTTTAGATGGCTGTTTCATTCATGTCTTTATTTTTAGGTTCTTAGAATTGTTCAAGAAGTACAACAAGTCAACAGACAAGAAGCTCAAACTAAAGCAGCCCAAACAGCTGCAGGAAGTGTTAGATATTGCACGATACATGCTGGAAGAGATAGAAGCCAACCCTGAGACCAGTATGTTTGAGAAACCAAATAAACTACGTCAGCTCAAGAATGTCCTGGAGATGTAAGTACATGTATTAAATGTTCAGGGTATGCTTTGGGTATGAAAGGAGGTCAACACTGATGCATTATTTGTGTTTGAAGGTATGGACATTTCTCTGGTATCAACCGTAAAATCCAGTTAAAATATCTGGGTAAAGTAAAAGATAGTTCAGAGAACAGTGGAGGAGAAGAGAAGCAATCAAAACAGTCAACAGACAGTGAATCAGAGAAAAGTCTCAAGGTGAAGGAAAGAGATAGCAAAGAAGAAGCATTGCTGTTGATCATGAAGTGGGGTGGGGAGCTGACGCAGGCAGGAAGGGTACAGGCTGAAGAACTTGGGAAGGCTTTCAGGTCAGTTTCTGGGTCAGTATAGTCTCAATTCCTGGACATGGAATCATGAGTGATGCATAGTACCTGGAATTGTACCCTAAGACACCCTCAATGATGGTGTGTACAACGGTAGTGCACTTTTTTAAATAGTTTTCTTATATCTCTTTATATGTATATAGTATATATTTTATTATTATTTGTATAGATTTATGTAATACAGATACCAGCTTATATCTGAATGGGCCATCCTTTTTAAATAAAGATTCCATAACCATTTTTTAACAGCTTTATTGGCCTTGATTGCATCTCACCTCTGAGTTCTTGTACTCAATTCCTATACTATGCATCACATGTGACCAGAGTTTGTTAGGCCTCTTTCTGCAAAACCTAACAGTCCTAATAGTCCCCTTTACAGTTCCCTGCTCCATCTTGAAATGTAGCCATGCCTTTACATCAAATGGTGACGAACGGTGCACTTATGAAAAATTGTCCAAGGTGTTAAAAAAAGGTCACTGCAAGCTCACCCTTCATCTCTTTTCGATGCCGAGGCACAGCTACCTTTCAAGGTGGCTTAGGAAACTGTGAACAAGTTTTCCTATTAACAACATTAGATATTGAACGCATAGCCTGATTTTGTAAACCTTCAGTCTTAGAACAGTCTAACCAAGTACTATGTACCCATGATCCATGATTGGCAATATGGTTTCCTTGTAAATTAATAATGAAAAATAATAATGAATGCTCAGTCAGTCAGTAGCAGTTAGGAATCTAAGGTTCTTCCCTTCATCAATCCATTATTTCTAGGTGTATTTATCCTGGAGGTGATGGTGATTACTCCAGTCTACCAGGGTGTGGCCTGTTAAGGTTACACAGCACCTATCGACATGACCTTAAGATATATGCATCAGATGAAGGGCGAGTCCAAATGACGGCAGCTGCCTTTGCTAAGGTATGGATTATGTCAACTCTTTCTCCTTCTAGAATGAACTGTTATCAGAGTTCATTCTACTCCTTATACTCCTTGAAAACTCCTTGAATAATTCACGTCTTTTTACTTTTCTTTCTCCTCACATCTTTGATGTGTACCTTTATTGTTTGCAGGGATTCCTTGCACTTGAAGGGGAGCTAACACCTATCTTAGTACACTTGGTACGGAGTGACAAGGGCACAACAGAGATGCTGGATACTTCTGACCAAGCTACTAAGTTTATGGCCAAGTATGGAATTGCATTCATCCATCCATCCATCTCATCCATCCATCCATCCATCCATCCGTCCGTCCATCCATCCATCCATCCATCCATCCATCCATCATCCATCCATCCATCTCATCCATCCATCCATCCATCCATCTCATCCATCCATTCATTAATTCATTCATATAGCTCTTTTATGTAACGTTAAGCTGATTTTTTTTCCAGAGTCAAACACAAGCTTCATGACATCATTAGAACTGACAGAGAGTTTACTGATGAAGACATACAAAAGGTAATGATGTGTTGAAGAAGTCATAATGAAATGTTACTCTATTAAATTAATAAATAAATATGAATGATTGAATGAACAAATTAATGAACAAATAAACAAGCGAGCACGAAAATAAATATGAATGATTGAATGAACAAATTAATGAACAAATAAACAAGCGAGCATGAAAATAAATGTGAATGATTGAATGAACAAATTAATGAACAAATAAACAAGCGAGCATGAAAATAAATATGAATGATTGAATAAACAAATTAATGAACAAATAAACAAGCGAGCACGAAAGGGAATGAATGGATGGATAAATGGATGAATGAAAAAATAGAAAACTTGTGCTTATCTAGTTGTGCTGTCATTAAACACTTGGCAAGATGAATCAGAAAGCCAGATTTATGACTATAGCTATTGTTTGTGTCTTACAGCTCGTTCCCACTAAATCAACCTCTCTTCTTAATGCCATCAAAAAAGTTAAAAACCCCAGACAGATGTGCGCGAAGCTGAGTGGACATGTTCATTCACTCACTGAACAGCTGAAGGAGATGCTTAATAGCAATGCTCACAAACCACAAGGTACACACTTGGTAACCAACTGTTTTATTTACTTTCGCTGCGGTAGTTTGTTAATTGTTTGTTTTAATTCAAAGAACAAGTTCCTCCCACATTATCATATTTTCTAGTCATACTCACTTCCCTCCTCTAGATCATGGCTCTGTTCTAAAATACGCCACTTGCCAACCCCATGACACCCATGCAACCACGCACCACACGCATTCCATATGTGTCATACTTGAATCCCTATTACAATGACCACGGTATATTGTAACATATAGAATAAATAGTTTACATATTGTAAGTGGAACTTATATATTTTAGATATGTTTATTGTTAATGTCCATCTGTCCAATTACACATGTATGCCTGTTGTAAACCAGAGATGAGCTAATACTCCATTTTACTCCACTCCACTCCGTTCAGTGAGCAAGAATAATAGTTCCTACCCAAGGCTGGAGTTTCCGCGCATAGCCAAACTACAGTTTATCATATGCGGTAACTCCAGCCTCGGCTAGGAACTATTATTCGTGGTCACTGAATGAAACTGTAAAATGGAGTATTGACAGGCCATTTTTGTTTTGTCAGATCCTTTTCTGTATCATGATGAGACACTAGAGTTGATGACTCATCGATGGTATAAACTAGACAAGGTACAGTACAAACTATATGAACATCAAAATGGTCTTAAGGAACTTCTTGAAAACCAGTTGTCAAAAATTATAAAACTCGCACTCTTAAAAAACTGACAAAACCTGGACGTTGATCAAAAAATGATAACCATTGGTTGAAATCTGTGATTATTCAGAGTCAATAAAATGTATACTTTTGTAGACATTACATGGTTACTTAGTGCCATGTGAGGTGAGGTTTTTAGTGAACATTGGCAGTGAACGTCCCTGGTACCTTAAATAATCAAATACATTAGATCTGAAGAATTTATTACATTGATTTTTTTCAGGACTTTAAGCTGAAGAATGGCACATACGATATCAGCCTGATACCAGATATATATGACAGTATAAAATATGATATACAACACAACAGGTATTGGGCAGTCTGATACCAGATATATATGATAGTATAAAGTAAATGATATACAACACAACAGGTATTGGTCAGTCTGATACCAGATATATATGATAGTATAAAGTAAATGATATACAACACAACAGGTATTGGTCAGTCTGATACCAGATATATATGATAGTATAAAGTAAATGATATACAACACAACAGGTATTGGTCAGTCTGATACCAGATATATATGATAGTATAAAGTAAATGATATACAACACAACAGGTATTGGTCAGTCTGATACCAGATATATATGATAGTATAAAGTAAATGATATACAACACAACAGGTATTGGTCAGTCTAATACCAGATATATATGACAGTATAAAGTAAATGATATACAACACAACAGGTATTGGACAGTCTGTGTTGGATTATGAGTGGAAATGTCTGCAATGCAGTATATTTATTTCTTTTATTCTAGGAATATAAAATGCATGCACAGATCTCTGTACTGTGATATAAACTGAGCTGCAGAGCATGAAAGAAGCAAGCTTAGTCATATTTCTTTTATAAGATATTTTTGAACGATTTTGCAAGATAGCGTGTCTCTGTCCTCTGATATAAACACAGTGGCCAGCCAATCAGTGTGCGGTTTACAGTATATATCTCATATATTTTAGAATTTGAAATAAATGTCTTCCACTTGACGGTACAAAAAAGAAATAGGTAACTACTGTTTAATTTCAGTCGACTTGGTCTGCATTCCACTGAAGAACTCTACGATTGCTCTAAAGCGCTAGCTGACATAGTAATCCCACAGGTAATATCAATAATTAACAAGAAAACCCTGGAAGTATACAAGATGTGAGCAGGGGGGTTGACCTCAGGTGCTCACTGACTACCAAGGGTTGGTGTAACCCCCCTGATTAACGAGACAAACTATAAAACCCTGGAAGGATACAAGATGTGAGCGGGGGGTTGACCTCAGGTGCTCACTGACTACCAAAGGTTGGTGTGACCCCCCTGATTAACGAGACAAACTATAAAACCCTGGAAGGATACAAGATGTGAGCAGGGGGTTCATCTCAGGTGCTCACTAACTACCAAAGTTTGGTGTGACCCCCCCCCCCCCTGATTAACGAGACAAACTATAAAACCCTGGAAGGATACAAGATGTGAGTAGGGGGGCATCATCTCAGGTGATTATTGTTTGTTGGTTTTTGTTGTAGGAGTATGGTATAACAGCAGAGGAAAAAGTCAAGATATCGCAGACCATCTGTCAAAGATTACTGAGGAAAATCAATGGTGATCTGAAGGCTGCCGATGTTACTGATACTACCACTACACGACTGAACCCCAAGTAAGGACTAGGTCCCCCCCCCCCTGTCACCCCTCTGCTTCCCTGTTCCCAATCATGAAGTTGTAGGGGGGTTGGGTGGGGGAGAAGTTGTCCAGCTACCTAACACTTGTTATTTTTTCAGGTATTCTCAGAGTGTCATTTCACCTCACCGACATGTTCGTACTCGGCTTTACTTCACCAGTGAGAGTCATGTTCATTCTGTCGTCAATTCCATACGATATGGAAACTTAATTGACGTGAGTTTTTTTTGTTGTTTTTTCATCATTTCATTTCATCGTGCTTTGTTTTGTTTACTAACTGCTGAATTCTGATTGTTTACTTATGCATACACCATTCTCAGGTTGGTGTAATAGCAGTGATGAAATAAGCTTGATAATCAAAACGACATTGTAAAGTTGAAACCGTACTGATTTATTTCCAGCAGACATGTTTTGGCGTCCTTACACCATCATCAGTGTGACAAGATAGTCCTTACAAATGCTTAAATACAGTGAATAGCACGTGTATGTGTGTACTGTAATACATAGTAAAGCTAATTATAAAGATAAAGAAAGCTTAGCATGTGTTACTTGCTGATTCAAAAAATTATTCTCATAATGGTTGACAAATGCACGAAAACAAGGTCACTGGGTCATTAGTTCACAATAAACGACATAAAAACACATGAAATGCGTTAAAAGGAAAAAAGTATAGAAATTGACCTTTTGTTTAGACCTTAATTGCGCTATCCACCTTTATTATGAATGAGCAGCCTTGCTCAGCCTTGCAAGACTGGGTAACTTCATTTTCGTCGGTCATTATGAAAACCTTGTATTGCGATTGGCTGGCTGGTTCCAAGACTAATAAAATGTTTGCTGGTATTGTATAACTCAGGTTGACAAGGCTGATGAGCAGTGGAACAGGGCATTGGAGTTTTTAGGCGAGATTCCAGAGCTGAACTACATGACACAGCTTGTACTAATGTTGTATGAAGACCCCACAGCTGAAGTGGGCTCAGACAATAGATTCCATATTGAACTACACTTCAGTCCTGGTAAGGGCATTACCTTCAGTTGGTCTTGTTACTGTTGTGTGACATCATGACAGTATAGTACTGACTGTCGTGACAAATTGTTACAAACTTATTTTGTTAGTCCCTGCATTTTATTGTTGTTACTGTTGTGTGACATGACAGTACTGACTGTCGTGACAAACGTTAGCGCAAACAAACTCAGAATGTTGTGTGATGAATCATGAATGTCTGTCCTCACTTTGCTGATAAAGATTACATGTCACTATCACCATAGCGAGAGGTTAAATGATACCAGGTAGTGAGACATGAACATTTTCTTGATACTATTTTAGGGGCATATACTCAAGATGAAAAGAAACATCACCAAATCAGAGGCAAATCAGCTCACCCCAAGCCCTCCCGTCCATTCAGTGAAGAAAATGAAGAAACCACAGGACAGACAGACACTACTGAAAGACAGACAGACACTACTGAAAGACAGACAGATGCTACTGAAAGACAGACAGACACTCAAGGCAACAGCACACTGAGTAGTCAGGTAACAAAGATTACAGATACAGGGGATAGCCATGACGAACAACCTGAAGAAGAGTCGAACTCATCACTTAAGGAAGAAAAAGGAGAGGAAAATCTCAAGACAGAAGAACATGGTACTGAAGAATCAAAGGAAACAAGTAAAGTTGATGGTTCAAATCTTGAACAGACAGCAGAAAAACCTTATGAAAGTACCTTATACACTGATGATAAGACATATGATGGTAATGAACAGTCTAGATGTGCTATAGGTATGGATGATTTCACGGACCCCACAGGGTCCCCGATACAGTCAGACATACAATATGAACTGTCGCATGAAGAGAAGACTGAACAGAACGAGGGCCAGGATAAGATACCGTCTGAAGAACCTCTCAGAAGACGTCACTCAGGTCATGATACATTTGTGTCGCATCGACAAACATTCTCTCGCACAAGTTCCGAGTCAGACGCTGTACCATTTGGAATCATTGAAAAACTACATTCAAGACAAACACTGAGCGAAAATAACATTTTCGTACAACATCAACCTACGTCACATCATCAACCTACGTCGCGAACCAAAGGCAGCCAATCAGACGACACTTTCCATCAGCACCCGGACAACATCAAGGAAGAGAACGAATCAGATCATGGTAATGATTTGAAGCCTAAGCTAATACGTGCTCGTTCACAGTCCACTTCATGCATTGAGGGCACCCCAGAATACGATGAAGGTAGAGGGGAACGAAGCGCTAGTGACTCCTCAAGCAATGACTCACAACGAGGTAAGACCTCACAAAGCACAGATAGGTAACCATAATAGCAACCCTTATACACACCTTAATACTCCCCAAGTGGTATCCATAGCAACCCTTCTAGCGACCTTAATGTTTCTTCAGTGGTAACCATAGCAATGCCCAGAGCTATCTTACTACACCCACCTACCCTGAGAGATGAATGTTTTAATTGCATTTTCCTTTTTAGTTACTTCCACTGCTGGCTCAGCCAAGTCGGACAGCTTGGTGTTAGACAAGAGAAAAGAAAAAGACGCTAAAAATTTAAGAGTGATCAAGTCATCCCCTATCATGAAGAAATCCCCTGTACGAAGACATCACATGAGCACAGGTTAGTGTGTAAGAGTGATCAAGTCATCCCCTACCATGAAGAAATCCCCTGTACGAAGACATCGCATTTGACATAACCCTTGAGGGCTTGCTTTAAAATAGCTTAAACAATTCATTTAACGAGTTGAATTAAATTATCAGAATATTAGTAAAGATGGCCCTGGTGATGATGACAATGATATGATGAAGATGGTAATGATGATAATGGTATGATGATGGTAATGATGATAATGGTATGATGATAGTATGATGATGGTAATGATGATAATGGTATGATGATAGTATGATGATGGTAATGATGATAATGGTATGATGACAGTATGATGATGTTAATGATGATAATGGTATGATGAATGGAATCAAATTGTAAGCGCCGTCACGGCTGCACGCATTTCAACATCTCTCCGATAAATTTCGATGTTTCCTTCTAAATCTTGTTTTTGGAGTTCCAAATTCTCCTCCACATCTGTTTAAAAGTCAAAGGGTTCTCTGGATCAAGTTTTTTCTCTTGATGAAATTGGTTGTTTTGCTGAGTTTTGGATCCTAGTACTTTTGTTCCTGTATATAATGCCTGACTGCTCACCATCTCGCTGGTCTCATCATCTTAACAGCTTTCCTGCCGATGACTCACTTAACCTTCATTATAGCAACCATCACTGCCTAGGATATGAATTTTACTCTAACCGAGAGTACAGAGGAAGAAGATCTGGTGTGAAGACTAAACTAAATGAAATTTTGAAATGCCTGGAAATTGAATCCATTGTTACGCTCCATAGATCTGAGCGTAAATTTGCGTATCTAAACAAAGGGGGAATCAACAAAAACAATCTTATCCCAGTACCAGTACAACCTTCATTAAATCATGATAATCGCAAGATTCCAGTGAGGGTTACTATTCATCGCCAGAATTCTCTGAAGACTACTCCTTTTGTTCATGCAAATAATCTCTCGACACCTGCCCGTTCCACTTCTGCTCTGGATTTTAAGCGTAATTCTTTTGAACTTTGTTTGCTGAATGCAAGATCTGTCAGAAACAAAACTTTGTGTATAAATGATTTCACCACTGATCATAACATTGATATTATGGCTATTACTGAGACGTGGCTCAACCCGACTGGAGATGAAGCTAGTATTGCTGAGCTCTGCCCTGAAGGATTTCAGTTTATACACTCTCCAAGGGACAGCAACAAGCGCGGTGGAGGTATTGGTTTGCTTTATAAGAACAATCTCCAAATTAAGAAACAACACTGTGACACTTTTTCTTCATTTGAATACCTTGATACTTTATTATTTAATTTAACTAATGTAAGGATTTTTGTTATCTATCGCCCTCCTCCTTCACAAGTTAATGGTTTGACAATTTCATTATTTTTTACTGAATTTTCTGATTTTCTTGAGAAAGTTGTTATTTTACCTGAAACTGTCCTTCTCGTTGGGGATTTCAACTTCCACATCGATGATGCCAATGATTCCACTGGGAAGAGGTTTCTTGACCTCCTTGAGTCTTTTAACCTCAAGCAGCACGTCCTTTGCCCTACGTCTAATGGTGGTCATACTCTTGATCTTATGGTTACTCGTACTGATGACGATCTGGTATCTGACACCCGTGTGTCGGATTTGATTATCTCTGATCATTTTCCTGTTCTTTGTCACCTAAATCTCGTGAAACCTCTAAGCAAGAAAAAAATTGTCTCGCTTAGAAATTTAAAGTCTGTCTGTCTTGAATCATTTAAATGTGATATCAGTGATTCCTTTGTTCTTGAGGACAATTCAGACCTGTCAATGCTGGTATCGCAGTATCATGAGGTACTTTCTTCTACACTTGACTCTCATGCTCCGCTTAAGCGTAGAGCTGTTACTATCCGCGTCAAGAAGGCGCCTTGGTATACCCCTGAGATTGATTCTCAGAAGAAATTGAGACGAAGGTATGAGCGTCGTTGGAGGTCGACTGGACTTGCTTCTGACAAGGAGCGTTTTTCTGGGCAATGCGTAGCTGTCAATAGAATGTTGTTTTTATCCAAACAACAGTATTTCAGCAGTGTGATCGCTGATAATGAGAATGACCAGCGCTCTCTCTTCAAGATCGTCTCTAACCTACTTCGGCCGAAGCAGAACTTACAGTATCCACCTAGTTCTGATGACACATGTCTGGCTAACTCTTTCATTCAGTTCTTCTCTGATAAGATAGAACGCATCAAACTGGGTATTTCTAAAACTCTATCTGGTCAAACTCAGTTGCAACTAGAGACTGTTACTTGCTCCTCTACTTTTCGATGTTTTGAAGCTTTAAGCCATGACGATGTCTCACGCTTGGTTGGGTCTACTGCGAAGTCATGTAGCCTTGACCCAATACCTGCCTCTCTCCTGATGGAGTGTCTTGATCTTCTAATACCAGTTTTCACAAATATTATCAACCTCTCTCTTTCCCAAGGTGTGTTTCCTGATTCTCTGAAAATTGCTAAACTTACACCTATTCTCAAAAAGCCAAATGCAGACCATGATGATTTTTCCAATTTCCGTCCTGTTTCTAATCTACCGTTTATCTCTAAACTAATTGAAAAGGCTGTTGCATCTCAGTTAAACAGTTATCTAATGGACCATAATCTTCACGATTCATTCCAGTCGGCTTATAAAGCTATGCACAGCACTGAGACTGCTTTGGTGTGTGTCTATAACGACATTCTTCAATCAGTTGATGCTGGCAACTGTGTTATTCTTATTTTCCTTGATATGTCAGCTGCCTTTGACACAGTTGTTCATGATACTCTACTTGATAGACTTGCTTATCGGTTTGGAATTGGTGATGTTGTGTTAAGCTGGTTTAGATCCTACCTTTCTAACAGGAAGCAATTTGTTGATATCAATGACTGCTCATCCTGCCTTGTTAATCTCGATGTTGGAGTTCCGCAAGGCTCCGTACTGGGCCCTATTCTTTACTTGCTTTACACCTCTCCACTGGCTGACATTGTTAAGCGACACAATCTTAACTATCATTTCTATGCTGATGATTCTCAGCTCTATATATCTTTTAAGGGCAATGACAAACTTGTGCAATCTAGACAATCGTTAGAGGAATGTCTAACCGACATCTCTAGGTGGATGCTTTCCAATGGGTTAAAGTTAAACCATAATAAGACTGAACTTATGTGCATCCACTCTAGATTTCAAGATCGTCCTTCCTTGAGGGAAATTCTTGTCTGTGGCGACACCATTGTCCCTTGTATGTCAGCCGTTAATCTTGGAGTTGTTTTTGACCAATGTATGACCGGGGAGCTCCAAGTTAACAATATCTGTAAATCATCTTACTTTCATTTGAGGAATCTGTCAACTATCAGGAAATACTTAACCTCTCATGCTGCTCAGTCGGTTATCCATGCTCTTATTTCTTCTAAACTAGACTACTGTAATGCTCTACTTTATGGACTTCCTAGATATGTCGTGGAGAGGCTGCAACGCATTCAGAACTCTGCTGCTCGTGTTGTCACCTTCACCAGGAAATTTGACCACATCACTCCTGTGTTGGTTGACCTGCACTGGTTGCCAGTATACTACAGAGTAATTTTCAAGATGCTGTTGCTGACCTACAAGGCCTTACATGGCCTTGCCCCAACATATCTGTCTGATCTTCTGTGCTATCGTTCTTCTTCTTATGCTCTCCGATCTATCTCCAACAAACTTCTGGTTGAACCTAAAGCTAGGTGTACTACGTATGGTTTCAGGTCATTTTCCTTTGCTGCTCCCAGATTATGGAATAGGCTCCCTTTTGAGATTCGCTCTTGTACTACTGTTGCTTCCTTTAAAAGTAAGCTTAAAACTTATTTATTTACTTTATTCCTTAATAATAGGAAATATATTTAGATCTCTTTTGTTTGATTCATTTCCTGCTTTTATGCATATTGCCTTTAGGCTTTTAAGATAAGTTTTTCCTTTTATAATTAGATTTACTTATTAATATTTTAAATACGTAGCATTGTAAATATTGTAAATACATATATATAATTTATGCATATATTCCTGTTGTAAAGCGCCTTGGACATGCTCATGGATATGAGCGCTATATAAATAAACTTTATTATTATTATTATTATTATTATGACAGTATGATGATGTTAATGATGATAATGGTATGATGATAGAATGACGATCGGTGATGATGATGATGATGGTGCTAATGATACGATGACGATGATGGTCATAGTGATAATGATGATAACGGATGGTAATTATGATGGTATTGATGATGATGATAATGATGGTGATGATGATGATGATTACACCATTAATTCATGTTCCTGTTATTAGCCTGGAGACATTCTTCACCTGAAAGCCTTTTTCAAGATCAAAAACGTGGTAAAGCTAAGCTAAAAATGTCTATGATAAACGTAAAGTACAGTATTGAAGGAAGGGAACACTATTTTAACGTCAATTGTAAAGACTCGTAACCATATCTACGGACCCATAATGCTTTGCAGGATATATTCGTTATCAGGCCTCTTAAAAGCTTTTAAAGGGAGTTTTTAAAAGGGGAGAGGAGGGTAAAAAGGGCTTTGTTATCACGATAAATCTGAGGACATAAACTCTTTTAAAGCTTTTAAACTACAATAAAATTCTTTAACTTGTATTTACCATCTCTATAATCCGCGCAACAAAATGTCTCGATTTTGATTGGACAAGAGGAGTACAATCAAATTGTTAATCGTACTGTAGAGTCCCAATTGCTCAATTATGTTGAGTATTATAAACAAAAAATGTTAATTGTTAATTGTTTCAGGTACATTGATTTATCTGCCATCGATTCGTGCTGTCTCCAAAAAGTTGTCCTTAGCCAAACATGGACCCTGTCGCATTAGACCGCTGGCACCGCTTTCTGTGGACCCAAAGAAACCACCACGTAAGATACCCTGTGTTTTATGTTTTACTTAAACGAATTAAGCAGATACAAAGTCTATTACCAAATGATAGTGATGATGGGTAGGGCGCGGTGGATTATGGGATGTCTTGAGGGTAAGCCATTGTATGTTGGGTACCTCGGTTCTTTAAAGTCACTCAGAAACAGGCCTTTTGTGCAGTACACTAACCTTGATGTATTGTGATCTACCTTGGGTATGATACAAAGAACCATATAATACCATAATGGACAAAAATGTTTGTACCCAAGCTAGTCCACAATGCACCTCTCACAAAGTCTTTGCTGCGCAGTTTTGTCCTTTTACGAACAGGAATCCCCGAACAAGCCTATCCCAATGTGGAGATATAATACTAATCTGCTAACAATTCACTGATTGTAAGCTGCACGGCCGATAATAGCGCAGTTTTCGTATGACTGTGAAAAGTTCACGGCACGAACACGGTCGTGACACGGCAAGACATGCGCCAGACCAATCACATTGCACGAGAATTTACTCTCCATCCAATCAAATACCCGGAACACGGCATAAACACGGCGCAGACACGGTCACGCCAAGATCACGGCACTTTTAGACCAATCATATTGCGCGTGAAAAAAATCAGCCAATTAAAATTCTAGAAAGTATCACGGTCCAGGCACGGCACGCTTACGGTACTGAGCTTTTCACAGTCATACAAAAACTGCACTAGCGCAGTTGTATGCAGCTTGTAAAGTCCTCCATTGGTCATAAATGTAAAATCACATTGGGACAATGTGAAATGCGCTATACAAGAATCTCCAAGTATTATTGTTACTAATCATTGTGGTCACCATCCACTTGACAACTTGGTTCATGATGTGCAATCTTGTCATTTCAGTTGCGGAGTTTTATGATCAAATCTTGTCACCAATAGCATCCAT
This sequence comes from Actinia tenebrosa, assembly GCF_029948245.1. Lineage (NCBI taxonomy): Eukaryota > Metazoa > Cnidaria > Anthozoa > Actiniaria > Actiniidae > Actinia > Actinia tenebrosa. The sequence continues at coordinate 21,981,353 of NW_028292581.1, forward strand.
CTACCCACTACTCACCTTACACAACTCTATTCCTCTCAACATAATGGAATCATTCCTGGACCGCTTGACTGAGGAGAAGAGTGGGGAGAGTGACGTCAGTTCTGCCAGCACGCCTGCTACCACACCTACAAGAAAACACCCGACCAAGAGACTATCTCTTAAATCATCTACACATGAACAAGTGCTGGCTAATAATGATTCAATCGTTAGCTTTGAAGGACTAGACTTGATTGAATTCAAAAGCTAATGAAGTCATTTCCTTTAAAGGGACTCTGAGGTGCCAGACACATCATAGCTTAAAATGTACATCAAACCTTGTTGATTTTGAAAATCGAAATGAAAATTCCATGAAATGCGTTTTTTGGGGTGATATCGTCCGTCAAAGTTGCGAAATAACTTAAGCTGGGCTCCCTGTGGAATATCCCGGATTTGATGGCTTGGGATGCCTGGGCTGTGATGACGTCAGATAGTGGAACATGTTGGGTAGCTGGAGCTGAATCAACCAAATTTCGCTATGGAAGTATGACTGTTCTTTATCAATTTGAGCCGGAAATTGCTTGAGGAGAAGAATATAATACACCCGATGAAAGTGTGAGCGAGGACAGTGAGCTAGAAGAAGTGGCGAACGAGGAAAGGCTTCAAGGAATCGATGTGGTGTACGTGTCAGCAACTTCATCTTCACTTCCATCTTCTTTAAAGCCAGTATCTTCCTCATACATTCAGGGCTGGTAGATCTTTAATATCTTAGATACCACACATGCTGATCTTTTTGCTAAGATAACCGTGCATTCACCATGTAATTATAAATTGGCGATATCAGAACTAGCACAACGCAGAGGGCTGAAAAAGCATTTCAGCGAAATGAATATGCATTGAACGTATACGTATATGAAATAGAAAATACCGAAAAAAGCTCACTTATTTGGAATATAAGAACGTAATAGAAAATACTTTAAAAAACTCACTTATTTGGAATATTTGTTCAATTTGGAATGAGCCTTCTCTGTCATGAAGAGAAACTATTAAATGCAGTCCTAAGCACATCTCGGTTCAGACACAATACTCGTGATGCATGTAACGTCTAAACATTACGTTGAGTTTAACATCAGAAAAGATTGAAATCTTGCGTGAAATAAAATGTTTCATTTACCTCATAATCCTTTACCTAATAAGCTCATTTAACAACATAAACACATATCAGCTAGCTGTTTTCATCACGACACATTGTTGACTTTCATCGATTCCTAGAAGCCTTTCCTCGTTCGCCACTTCTTCTAGCTCACTGTCCGCGCTCACACTTTCATCGGGTGTATTATATTCTTCTCCTCAAGCAATTTCCGGCTCAAATTGATAAAGAACAGTCATACTTCCATAGCGAAATTTGGTTGATTCAGCTCCAGCTATCCAACATGTTCCACTATCTGACGTCATCACACCTCATTTATCCCAAGCCATCAAATCCGGGATATTCCACAGGGAGCCCAGCTTAAGTTATTTCGCAACTTTGACGGACGATATCACCCCAAAAAACGCATTTCATGGAATTTTCATTTCGATTTTCAAAATCAACAAGGTTTGATGTACATTTTAAGCTATAATGTGTCTGGCACCTCAGAGTCCCTTTAAAGGCCAATGACGTCATTAGAATTCATCTTCTTCTAAGATTAATGTCGTCATTACATTGTGAATCTCTGCCTGCTTGGGGAGTGCATACATGAGATCGAAATGGAATAAGGGCTCAGTGACGTCATTCAAAAATATGACGTCACATTAAAAATAAATAATTTTCATTGAGGATACGAGGATCACACTCGAGTGGTTTACACGAGGGTCCTCCTAAGATGATTAAGATGATTCGGAAATTATTTGTAAAACCAAAATGAATTTCAAAGAAGAATGACGTCATATCAAAGACTCCTGACTTCACACGGGTGCAGCTGGGATTCAAATAAAATGACGTCATTGTTTGATAGACTTATGCTGTGACGTGTGCACAGTAATCAAGTGTTACTGGTTATTGTTTGGTAACAGCTGAAAGAACATTAATCTGTCTCAGTAGATCGATAAAAGGTAAGAAGACAAGAGGTCGCAGAGAGTCTGTTATAAAGAAGCGATAAGCATCTCTGGAGCCTTTGTTTCTTTTTACAATCAGCCGTCATCTTGAATTTTGTATAAAAATAAATTGAAATAAAAATGAATAAAAAGTGGTTTGTTTCTTTTGTGTGTTTGTACACAGTTGTTTGTGTACAATGAAAGTTGCTAAAATATTGAAAAATATGTATATATATAAACCTATATAAAAATAAGAAGTATATGACATGCGCAGTCTAGTACAAGTATATGACATAAGCAGTTTAGTGCAAGTATATGACACATGCGCAGTTTAGTACAAGTATATGACATACGCAGTTTAGTACAAGTATATAACACATGCGCAGTTTAGTACTAGCATGTGACACATGCGCAGTTTAGTACAAGTATATGACACATGCGCAGTTTAGTACAAGTATATGACACATGCGCAGTTTAGTACAAGTATATGACACATGCGCAGTTTAGTACAAGTATATGACACATGCGCAGTTTAGTACAAGTATATAACACATGCGCAGTTTAGTACAAGTATATGACATGCGCAGTTTAGTACAAGTATATAACACATGCGCAGTTTAGTACAAGTATATGACACATGCGCAGTTTAGTACAAATATATGACATGCGCAGTTTAGTACAAGTATATGACACATGCGCAGTTTAGTACAAGTATATGACTCATGCGCAGTTTAGTAAAAGTATATGACACATGCGCAGTTTAGTAAAAGTATATGACACATGCGCAGTTTAGTACAAGTATATGACACATGCGCAGTTTAGTACAAGTATATGACACATGCGCAGTTTAGTACAAGTATATGACACATGCGCAGTTTAGTACAAGTATATGACACATGCGCAGTTTAGTACAAGTATATGACACATGCGCAGTTCAGTATACAGGTAAAAGTTTATCCCACAAGTATTAACGCTTCCTGAGAAATAGCCTTGGTTTCTGAAGCCAGTTTCGTCATTACCACTCCATTGCACGAGTCCTCACAGGACAGGGATTGTGGTACCTCATCGCTGCATCATTGTTGGTGTAAACGGACTGAGAAGAGGACTTTATTGACCTCGTCAGTATATTGTTTATCATCAAGATGAAGCGGCATTTAGAATGAGGATTTGTATTGTTGTTGGCTCTAGTCATCATAGACTGAGAAGAGAACTTTACTTGTTTGTAAGATCATATTGTAGGGGCTGAATTAAGTCGAATATTGATGCGCGTATACCAATTAAAACTGCTTGGTGTGAAAATAAGTTGCAGATTCATTTGCGCAAATGATTGGTCATGTGATTCAATTGTTGATGCTCTTTTAAGAAAATAAAATAAAAACAACAATAACATCCAATATCCATTTCGAGTTCGCATTTGCTCAGTTTTATTGTGTACAAATGTGTTCTTTTCTTTGATCAAGGTCCATTGTATAGTAAGGAATGTACGCACTATGGAACAATACGAGTTGATTAAAATGCCACGGGTTTTGATTGAATATTCAAAACGTGCGGCCCAAACTAAAGCTGAGCAAAGAGAAACTTTAAACTGGAGCATTAATATTACATATTGAATGACCTTTTTTCCCACGACAAGGGTGTGTCCTTCAAGTTCTTTATATCCTAGACCTGGTTATTGTAAATATTCATCTATAAACCCAGCCCTTATGCATGATAATTTGTTATTGAAACTTGCCCAACATGAATAATTCCTGTTGGACTAGGCAATTATGGTCCCTTGGGATTCGTCTTGAGTTGCAGATAATTTTATGCGTTTGTACAATAAAACGCTCGTCAGAGCGATGCTCGAGCTTGAGGCAAAGATGCTCGAGCAAAAAACGTTGTGCGTTGCTTCCGATATATCCAAATAGCAAGAAAACACTCAATGTTCTATTCTATCGGGTTTGTATTGTAGTTAGTCAATTTATCGATACATGTTAGAGAAGACGGAAACTAAGAGTGACCGTATTTAACCTCTTAATTATGATCTTCTATGCAAACACATTCACGATTGTGATTTCCTCCGCTCTGTCGTCATGAATAAGTTTAAGAAACGATCATCCCACATGGACCACGGTGCTGGTATTACCTAGGTAGTTTAATTTTTTCGGGATGGGGACGTTGGATGGGGATGCGGAGGATCCTATATGGATTTTCCACTTCACTTTTCCAAGGCATCGATTTTCAGATCCTTCCTTGCTGGATATCCTGGTTTTACAAGGATCTGATGGAGATGGTTGACTCACGGAGTGCCTCTACATGGGTCTTCCACGATGTCTCGTCCCTTACAGAGAGTGCCATAAAGGACAAAATACAGATTATTGAATGGTGACAAATGACGTAAAATGGTACTTTTGTACAAACATTGTACATCCCACATGGACAAATGTGTTTGAAAGATAGAGAAGAGAGTCATCTGCATGGGAAGGAGGAAGGGGTAGATGGAGGACGAAATTATGAGACGAAACTTTGACTTCTAAAGTGAGACATTCTAGAGTTTCTCTATGAAAACACTTAGTATATATCCAAGATTTTTAACTAGTCTCTTAAGGGTTGGATCAAAAGTACCCCCTTTAAAGAATCAAAAAATAAAATTGTTTTGGTGTTAAAAAAATAAAATTGTTTTGGTATAAAAAATAAAAAGTAAAATATAAAAAAATGAAATGAAAAATTGTTAGGGTTAGGGTTAGCGTGAAAATCATTAGGGTTAGGGTTAGCGTTTTTAGAGTTAGGGTTAGGGTTAGGGTTAGGGTTAGGGTTAACTCTAACCCTAACCCTAACCCTAACTCTAAAAACGCTAACCCTAACCCTAACGATTTTCACGCTAACCCTAACCCTAACAATTTTTCATTTCATTTTTTTATATTTTACTTTTTATTTTTTATACCAAAACAATTTTATTTTTTTAACACCAAAACAATTTTATTTTTTGATTCTTTAAAGGGGGTACTTTTGATCCAACCCTTAAGAGACTAGTTAAGAATCTTGGATATATACTAAGTGTTTTCATAGAGAAACTCTAGAATGTCTCACTTTAGAAGTCAAAGTTTCGTCTCATAATTTCGTCCTCCATCTACCCCCGTCTCCTCCCCATGCAGATGACTCTCTTCTCTATCTTTCAAACACATTTGTCCATGTGGGATGTACAATGTTGGTACAAAAGTACCATTTTACGTCATTTGTCACCATTCAATAATCTGTATTTTGTCCTTTATGGCACTCTCTATAAGGGACGAGACATCGTGGAAGACCCATGTAGAGGCACTCCGTGAGTCAACCATCTCCATCAGATCCTTGTAAAACCAGGATATCCAGCAAGGAAGGATCTGAAAATCGATGCCTTGGAAAAGTGAAGTGGAAAATCCATATAGGATCCTCCGCATCCCCATCCAACCTCCACATCCCGAAAAAATTAAACTACCTAGGTAATACCAGCACCGTGGTCCATGTGGGATGATCGTTTCTTAAACTTATTCATGACGACAGAGCGGAGGAAATCACAATCATGAATGTGGTTGCATAGAAGATCATAATTAAGAGGTTAAATACGGTCACTCTTAGTTTCCGTCTTCTCTAACATGTATCGATAAATTGACTTACTACAATACAAACCCGATGGAATAGAACATTGAGTGTTTTCTTCTCGCTATTTGGATATATCGGAAGCAACACTCAACCGTTTTTTGCTCGAGCATCTTTGCCTCGAGCTCGTGCATCAAGCTCGAGTTTTATTGTACAAACGCATAAAATTATCTGCAACTCAAGACTAATCCCAAGGGACCATAATTGCCTAGTCCAACAGGAATTATTCATGTTGGGCAAGTTTCAATAACAAATTATCATGCATAAGGGCTGGGTTTATAGATGAACATTTACAATAACCAGGTCTAGGATATAAAGAATTTGAAGGACACACCCGTGTCGTAGGAAAAAAGGTCATTCAATATGTAATATTATTGCTCCAGTTTGCTCAGCCTTAGTTTGGGCCGCACGTTTTGAATATTCAACCAAAACCCGTGGCATTTTAATCAGCTTGTATTGTTCCGTAGTACGCATATTCTTTACTGTACAATGGACCTTAATAAAAGAAAAGAACACATTTGTACACAATAAGACTGAGCAAAGGCGAACTCGAAATGGATATTGGATGTTATTGTTGTTTTATTTTATTTTCTTAAAATAGAGCGTCAACAATTGAATCACATGACCAATCATTTCCTCAAATGAATCTGCATCTTATTTTCACACCAAACAGTTTTAATTGGTATCTGCGCAATAATATGCGCCTTAATTCAACCCTACAATATGATCTCATGACGGACCATAGGGACAAACAAATACCGCTCTAGTACAATCATCTCATGTCCTGACGAGACCCTTACAAACAAGTAAAGTTCTCTTCTCAGTCTATGATGACTAGAGCCAACAACAGTACAAACCCTCATTCTAAATGCCGCTTCATCTTGATGTTAAACAATATACTGACGAGGTCAATAAAGTCCTCTTTTCAGTCCGTTTACACCAAAAATGATTCAGCGATGAGGTACCACAATCCCTGTCCTGTGAGGACTCGTGCAATGGAGTGGTAATGCAGAAACTGGCTTCAGAAAACAGGGCTATTTCTCAGGAAGCGTTAATACTTGTGGGATAAACTTCTACCTGTATACTGAACTGCGCATGTGTTATCTACTTGTACTAAACTGCGCATGTGTCATATACTTGTACTAAACTGCGCATGTGTTATATACTTGTACTAAACTGCGCATGTGTCATATACTTGTACTAAACTGCGCATGTGTCATATACTTGTACTAAACTGCGCATGTGTTATATACTTGTACTAAACTGCGCATGTGTCATATACTTGTACTGAACTGCGCATGTGTCATATACTTGTACTGAACTGCGCATGTGTCATATACTTGTACTAAACTGCGCATGTGTTATATACTTGTACTAAACTGCGCATGTGTCATATACTTGTACTAAACTGCGCATGTGTCATATCCTTTTACTAAAGTGCGAATGTGTCATATCCTTGTACTAAACTGCGCATGTGTCATATACTTGTACTAAACTGCGCATGTGTCATATACTTGTACTAAACTGCGCATGTGTCATATGCTTGTACTAAACTGCGCATGTTATATACTTGTACTAAACTGCGCATGTGTCATATACTTGTACTAAACTGCGCATGTGTCATATACTTGTACTAAACTGCGCATGTGTCATATACTTGTACTAAACTGCGCATGTGTCATATACTTGTACTAAACTGCGCATGTGTCATATACTTGTACTAAACTGCGCATGTGTCATATACTTGTACTAAACTGCGCATGTGTCATATACTTGTACTAAACTGCGCATGTGTCATATACTTGTGCTAAACTGCGCATGTGTTTTATACTTGTACTAAACTGCGCATGTTATATACTTGTACTAAACTGCGCATGTGTCATATACTTGTACTAAACAGCGCATGTCATATACTTGTACTAAACTGCGCATGTCATATACTTGTACTAAACTGCGCATGTGTCATATACATGTACTAAACTGCGCATGTGTCATATACTTGTACTAAACTGCGCATGTGTCATACACTTGTACTAAACTGCGCATGTCATAATTTGTACAAAACTACGCATGTGTAATAGTTGTACTCAGATCTGTCATCAATCTCGTTACCACTGCCTTTTTTCTCACTGTGCATGCTCCAGAGAATAACTTATTTGGCCAAGTTTGCGCAGAAATAAATAATGGCTATGAGAACAAGATTGATTTCTTGTTCAATCTAATAACCCTTCCGTGACATCATTAATGATAGTTACTTTTTCAGCTTTTATTTCGTTTTGCTTTCTTTACACAAGACTTTATTGACTTTCAATTTAATTCATAGCATTTTAAGCGTAAAAAATAATAATTCGCATGCAAAATTTTTGATAAGAAATGTTATTAACTTAAACTCGTTTGGGATCCCTTCAAAACCCACGAAACCACGTGAAGCGCAAGTGACTTTCCCTGTGAAACATAAGAACAGAAACCTAGTGATGAGAAGTGACTTGAAGTTCTCCTTCAAAAATTGATTCGTTTCATTGCTTGTGACGTCAGACACACATGTTTTGATTGGACGAATAGCCGACCAATCAGAGCAAGGTATATTTTAAAGATAGAATGGTTTGACTGATTGAAAACATCCTTATATTCCCCATTCTTCCGAGGTATTTTTTGTCCGGTGTGGGAGGAGGAATGGGTCCGTACAAACAAAGTACTACTCACTGGTGAGCAATGTCTGCAATACAATAATTGATTCGATTGTACAACTGACTGTTGACTACCGCTTGAACCCTTCGTGCAGCTGAGCATGCATTCCTTTAGGTCAGCGATCGACGTAATAAGATAAAGGATTTTGAAAAGCATCAACTTTCATCTTTTTGATTGGTCAATTAGATCGTAAACCGGAAACAAAAAAAGCGGGTTAATATTATTGGTTAATCTCTTTCATTCAAATTGTTTCTTTACTAACCGCAGAACAAAAGGACTGCAGGCTCAGGTTAGGTAGATCAAATAAACCAGTAGAACAACATCGTCTATGTTAAACAGAAAACCGTTTCCTTTTCCTTGTTTGTCGATGTTTCTTCACAGGCTTATTGTGATCACTACCTACCCCTTCAATTAACCCGTGCTTCAACAACACCGGCGTATTTCCAAGAAACGTTCACCTTAGAACCTTAAGATGAAGGTCTTGACAACCCGCTCGTAATTCAAAAATTGCAAGTCCTTGGTCCTTTCTTTCCTTGTGGACGAAATACTAGCGATTCTTTTTAACTGTCAAAACAGTTGGGCGGAGCAAGAGGTAGGGATAAACCACACCCTTTTACGACGTCGTTTCCATCATCGTTATCTTATAGAGCAGTTTCATTCTGTCTACTAGACACTTCTTCTTCTAGTAATGAGATTCTTTCTTTTAGGGTTCGAACCTGCACAACAACAACAGTTAGAACAAAGTTAATTGTTTAGATTAAAATGTAGTAGCCCTGGATTACCCTTACGTGGAGTTTAGTACCTGTCCTTTAATCATCCCCACCAACATCGTCATCACCATCATTATCACCATCATCATCATTATCACCATCATCATCACCATCATCACCATCAACATCATCATCATCGTCATTATCACCATTGTTAGAAACATAGAATCGAGGCTCCTCTGTCTTTGATTATTTGCATGTTAATTCTGATTTGCCACACCATATTTACTCAATTACGTCACAAGCTATGCCACGTGTAATACCGTCAGGAAATGTTAGCTTCGTGCCCAGTTTTAGTCATTAGTTAGTCAGATCGTCCACGCTAGAGTCGTATATTTGGAAGCCAAGAAGTAGTTAAAGTTACCCCCTGGCCCTTTAGAATGCAAGCGGGAACAGATGTGTAAGTACAGTAATCAGCTTTACACCTTGTCTAAGCCCAGCCTCGGGCATAATAGCTTTTTAGTTACTTTATGAGACCCGTCTATGGTTTATACCGTGTTTAGTCAAGCACACGGCAACACCCTGAGATTTCTATTGCTTAGTAAGCATTCAATTTACAAAGCTAGGCCTATATCTGTATTTATACATTTAAATCTGTACCTTTAAGTCTAAAGCCTTTATTGATCTCATTATCGCTAGTATATTTTTCACGTCGCTTGCAGTGGCACACCCTAAGGCATAACCATAATCGCATCATTTATATTAGTACTACATAAGAGTTTCTAGTAGTTATTTGATTGCTATGTTATCATAAAAACTATTAGTATCATTTTTACTTGTACCTTTAGTTTCTTAATTTTCTAGAATTTGTCATACCAAAACTATGATCGGAACGCATGTTGTTCCTCATGCGTGATTCTATTATCTTGTAATCCTATTATTTAGTAATTAGTTCATTGATTGTATTGTTTTCAGTTTACGTTTTGAATATCGTCAATTAAAATCACCATCAATCACAGCCGATTTTCCGTGGTTCCTGACCTATTCAATCAGTAAAGCTCCCCCGCACACTGAGCTTGCCGCGACAAGTTGTTTAGCTTGCTCTTCAACATTCGCCGTAAGCCTAGCGCAACAACCATCATCATCGTCATTATCACCATCAACATCATCATCATCGTCATTATCACCATCAACATCATCATCGTCATTATCATCATCATCGTCGTCATCATCACCATCATCAGCATTATCATCACCATCATAATCACCATCATCATCATCAACATCATCATCATCGTCATCGTCATTATCATCATCATCGTCATCATCATTATCATCATCGTCGTCGTCGTCATCATCATCGTCATCATCATCATCATCGTCGTCATCATCACCATCATAATCACCATCAGCATCATCATCAACATCATCGTCATTATCATCATCGTCATCGTCATCATCACCATCATCGCTATCTCCAACGTAATCATCACCATCATCTTCATTATCATCTTCATAATCATCCCCACCACCACCATATATATATATATATATTTTACAACCACCACTCCCCATGCAGTGCTCTTCCGTGAGGTTCCCTCCACATGCACTACCACTACATTCTATATTTACAACATACAACACTCAACTCGGAGGGAGAAAACGGGAGATCCTGGAGAAAACCGAACAGTAACATTAGAGAACAGCACCGTTACGATCACGGCACGATGCCGCACTTCCGTCACGGCACCGCATTTTTGTCACGGCACGGCACCGTCGGTTTTCCTGCGGTACTGCTTTAGATTTTGCATGTAATATAACACATTACCTGCGCGTCATGTCGTTCCACAACACACATCATCTGTTGTTCCAATTTTCGTAGCCTCGCAGCATGTTTCTTCTTTGCTTTCTCGTAAGCAGCGACCAGCGCTCCGTTCGCTCTCTTCAAGTCACTCACGTACTCCGCTGTCTGCGTGTGTCTGGTTTCGGAGTTTTTCGACAGGCTCTCGAGCGCCTCCATCAGCTCTTTAATACGGTATTATATTTCATCATGTATCATGTATCATCATCATGTATCATCATCATGTATCATCATTCATTATCATTATCATCATCATCATCATCGAGTATCATCATCATGCACCATGTATTATCATGTAATATTAACATCATGTATCATCAACATCGGCATATCATTTTTGTCACGGCACGGCACCGTCGGTTTTCCTGCGGTACTGCTTTAGATTTTGCATGTAATATAACACATTACCTGCGCGTCATGTCGTTCCACAACACACATCATCTGTTGTTCCAATTTTCGTAGCCTCGCAGCATGTTTCTTCTTTGCTTTCTCGTAAGCAGCGACCAGCGCTCCGTTCGCTCTCTTCAAGTCACTCACGTACTCCGCTGTCTGCGTGTGTCTGGTTTCGGAGTTTTTCGACAGGCTCTCGAGCGCCTCCATCAGCTCTTTAATACGAGCGCGAAGCTTCTTCTCACGAATTGCTGCCTCGTGTAGATCTGTTGGTAAGTCATCATCACTGATACGGATGTCTGACAAGTTACCTGATCCTGAACCAGAACTGGATTGATTACCGGAAGATAGGTTACCATCCTGGTGATAAAAACACATACGGTATTATATTTCATCATGTATCATGTATCATCATCATGTATCATCATCATGTATCATCATTCATTATCATTATCATCATCATCATCATCGAGTATCATCATCATGCACCATGTATTATCATGTAATATTAACATCATGTATCATCAACATCGGCATATCATTATCAGCCATAATCATTATGTACCACCATCATCATTTATCATCGTCATTAGGTTTTCATCATCATCATCGTGTATCACTATCATCATGATGTATCTATATCACTGGTCTAAGCATCTGCTAAATAGTTTTTTTCGCATATCTTTTAATTGTTTATTAAGGACCATACTTCCAGACATCGAGTGCTGAACCGTCGTATGGCAGCGCGAAGCATTTACGGCTACGCCGGAGATTTCGACCCCGACACCGCTATCCGTGGATTTACAGACTGATCAGGAAGCTCGGCCGAAGCCTAAGGGAGAGGTTAGTCGGCCCCTAGACCGTAAATGATTAACCCCTTGCTATGACCAGCATACCCAATGAGTCTCTTGTGACTCTGATCACTTAGCACCCGTAAGCACCCCTTTCCATGTGGGATGTGACTTGCGGTACTTTATCTGTTGTAACATCATCATCATCATCACGTATCATCACCATCATCATCAGCATCATCACCATTATCAATCATCATCATCATCACCGTTATCAATCATCATCATCACCATTATCAATCATCATCATCATCACGTATCATCCCCATCATCACCGTTATCAATCATCAATATCTCCATTATTGCTACTCTTTCAGCATAAATGATTATTAAGTGTTGATTTTACCTTATTCCCAGCATCTCTTTCTTTTTCTATTCTTCGTCTTTTTTTCAATTCTTCTCTTATCTCAGACTTGAGTTGTTCAATCTGCAGTAGATACGCCTGTTCATGTGCCTCGCGCGAGTTGATTTTCAGTTCAAGAGCTTTCTTTTCTTTTTCAATTAAATAATTCTTAGCTTTGAGTTCCGCCTTCTCCTCCTTGAGTGCCATTAATTCCTGCATCAAGACAGCATTCTCCAGGTCTAGTTTAGGGTCTAGTGAATCTATTTTCTGTGGTTCAAGTACATCATGAACACCTTGCAGTTCCAATACCGTTGATCCTACTGTTAATCTTTCAGATTTCAACTGTTGAATATAACTCTTTAGTCTTGTTTCCTCCTCGCGCGTGAACTCCATGTTCTCGTTCGAGGATCCCGAACTTGTTCTACTGCGGGACGACGCGGATTCCCAAGGTTGCTCCTTGATGTATTGTTCTTCTAAATCTTTGTCAAGTCTTTGTAAAAGAGAACGCGCTTCTGTTTCTGCCGTGCGCCTGCGCACAAGACACGCGTCTACGTCATCAGACTGATCATCCTTTATCGAATTTTCTGGATATAATAACCGGTATGACGAGTTTAAACCGGTTTTCACACCAGCAGCTTTACAACTAGCTAATAAACAAGACTGTTCTGACTCGGAAAGCTGTAGTAATACTTCATACGTTTCGATAACCTTGTCACAGAAGGTTAACGAGAGCTGAGAAGCAGTGCTGTTAGATTCATATTTGCCCATCAAAACACACATTTTTTCAGCGTTTTCACGACTCTCCTCCAGTGACAGACACAAGACGTTGATCTGTGACTGTAAATGTTCAACGGTACAGTTTAATCTCTCGATTTCTAGTTCGTATTCCTTGAGTTTCTTGTCCGCCTGATCATCACAGTAACTAAGCAACACTTTGTAGACATCTTGTAAGTTCCTGCAGCTGCGCAGTGACCGTAGAAGCTCGTTTGGTAAGCGACCATTAGCGAACTCTGGTAGTTGACTCTGGGAATGAAAAAAAGTATTAATCCATCTCGTCTCATCTCGCTAAAACAATCAGTCAGACTACGGTGAAATGCGCACTTTTACGACCGATATCTGTTCGTCACTATCCGAACATGCGCAGTAGATTTTTCGCCCGGGTCAGATTTTTAACGTGAATGAAAGCATCTTAATCGATATCGGTTCGTCAAGTTCCGAACATGCGCAGTAGATGGCGGATGTTGTGAGGACATTTTACCGTGTATCTCTTCTTATTAAAAAAATCCACAGGTATCCCATAACTTACCAAAGATCTAATACAGTGATCACCACTAGTCCTTGTTTCCATGGTATCATCCACAGGTCTCGCTATCACTGTTATCTCCTGTGAAGACGAACCTTGCGACGATCCTAAATCACTAGTACCAGCCCCTCTCCAAAACGACTGACTCGACGCGACAGACTGGACACTTCCCCTGGGGGTCATAGTAGGGCTGTCTGGTAACCCTTGCCCTGACATACTACTACCACTAGCAAGTCTCGTGTAGTTACCGGGTAGTGTAACAGATCGCCTGGGGGTGGAGGGAGAACGACTTTTAGACATGGAGTTGTTGAGGTTCTCGATGCTTGATCGTCTTGCTGTACGAGGTGACGCCGCCAAGAAGCCATCACGACTAGACACATCAGAAGCAGCGCTGCTGTAACTAGTCTGACGAGGAAACGATCGACTGCCTGTGTGGGGTCCCCTGGGGTCCCCTGGTTGGGGAGGATTTGCTCTCGGTTGCCGTGGTGACTTGGAGCCCGGTTCGTGGAAGCTCGATGAACGAGACCTGGTTTCAAAGTTTATTGTTTTTTTGGTGAAGAGCTTTGAGGTGATCTTGCATTTCGAGAATCTAAAAAAGATTGAGCGAAGATACGGGTTAAAATGGAAATGAAGCTCTTGAATACTGGTGTAGCCTCCTATGTTGCGTGACAGACCCTAAGACGAATGGCTCTCAAAGAGGCCAATGACTTCGTGACGTCTAATTCAGGAGGCCATTTCGCCTAGTTTCACGTCCTGTACCAGGTCCTGTAAAGAAGTTCGCGACGTCAACGGCCGTTTTGAGCACCATTTGTCAGCGCGCACGCCGTTCTCTTTCACGTCTAGTTGTGTTTGGTAAATCAATAGAGATACGTCACGTCACGACACGGCGTTACCGGTCACGTCACGTCGCGGCACCACGTCACGGCACGTCCATACTGTAAATTTTCATAGACTGGTCAGTGTCAAAACTCAGGTATTCCTCAGCGCGCAATCTTACTCCTACTTACTCGTTTCCTTGACTTGTCTCGTTCTTCTCTAAAGCTGCTAATCTCCTGCCTAGATGTCTCTAGTTCTTGTGTGGTCTTTTCTATTCAATACAACAAATGTGTACAAAAACGTAAACATACCTTGTTTGAAGGTTTTTGGAGTTCTTTCTTGTGTCCGTGGTAAACAGGAGCAACTGATGTCCTCTCCTAAAAGACTGCCTGTTAAATAGCATACCTTATCTGACTCGGTCAAAGTGATTGGGTTAGTAATTTGATCATACTCGTTTTCATCTCATTGGCCGAAAACTGATGTCAAGATACCCAAAGATTAGGAATTAAGCTAGCTTTTAACACAAAATTTAAAGCATTTCGTGTCTTTAATATCGAATACACTAGCTCCTAAAATACACTGAAATCGTAAACAACAAGACTCTCTCGGTACCGTGGCACGAAAATAGCACAATCTTACATAGAGGGACCACAGCAGATATTCCAAAAAGCATTTGAGTGCAACGAGTAGGCATAAAGGAAACCAATTCATGAATTATTGTCTGGGGCACGACTGAACAGGAATTGCAATATTAGGTAGAAAAGCGGCATCTCGAAATCACGGAACCACCGGAACCAACGGGACCACTTGAAAAACCCCTGATCTTTAAGATAAACGCATGAGAAATATATAGCTTGTCTTGAAAACACCGAAATAAAACTGTACTCGACCAAAACATCTCGGAAAACATTCACAAGAAACAACGACGCGAAATTTAATTATGAATCCATTTCACATTTGTAGAGTTAACGCCTTGTTTCTAAAATACATTAAAAATATAAAGAGATTGAAGCCATGCCTACGCCTTAGATTCTTCTAAAGTTTAACAACTTTTTTTCGCTTTGAAAACTCCGATGCACCATCTTCGAGAGCTTCTTATTTTGCCCCTTGATGCTTCGTGCGCTGTGTCCAACCCCACCTGGTATTGGGTTTCCTGTGTTTCAAAATGGCGCCCATTGACTCGAACTTAAAAAATTGAACGAAGACAAGCTTGGTTTGACCTTTTTTCCAGTTACAAGTAATTTTATGAGCTTCAGAATGGTTTTAATATCTGACTTCCATTTCAGCAGTAGAAGTCCAGCAATCTAATCTCTTAGCGATCAGGATTAGTGGGTAAAAACAATCGAGTTGTTTCGTCTTGTTTTTTTTGTTTCGTCTTGATTTTGCGATTGATGGGACCACGGAATTGAATAAGAGAAGGAAATTAAAAACGAAATATTTCTCATGCGTTTATCTTAAAGATCAGGGGTTTTTCAAGTGGTTCCGTTGGTTCCGGTGGTTCCGTGATTTCGAGATGCCGGTACAGAAAAGTGTAAATAACACATGGAAATTGTCCTACCAAACATTGCAAAATAATTTATTTATACGTCGACACATGCAGAGAAGTGTACTTTTACAGAATGTAAACTTCAAAATCTTACTACTAGCCTTGACTGGTAGGCATCCCTTCAAATTATCTTTGATGAGCATCAAGGTTGAAAGAATTTCAGCGGTTTCGCAACATTTTCCTTTTTTCGACTGAATTTGACTCCAAATATCTTGTGATCTACGAGCCTCATATTGAAAATAACCATCCACAGCAATACAGATGCAGATAGACTGTCGTATTTTTTGGATGGCCTTTCTCAAATATCTTTAGGAGAGATGTAGAATGTCAAAGAATCTTCTTCAATGGCTCAAAATAGAAGCAAGATGGCGGCCAAGACGTTTACAAGCCAAAATTTGACGCTTGCGCAGACAACATTTCTATATGCTCCTCTAAGCATTGTAATAACGACTTATTGAAATTCACTAAAGCTTCTATCTTTAATTCTTTCGTATTATGAATCGAAATATTTCCGTTATAGTTCCTAATCAAAGACCTGTTGTTAATGAACACGCTCCTTACTACCCAGGCACACAGCCTAATCAATTTTCTTTTAGTATTGATAGATTTATGGGGCTAGAAAATATTGAAAACCTCGTTAGTAAACCTCCACACTTGAATAACCCTCCTTTGTTATTATGTAGACCCTTTCTAGCTGGTTTTTAGACGTTTCGATAAGGTTTTTCTATTTTCCCCCTGCAAATAATACTATAATAATAATAATAATAATAATAATAATAATAATAATAATAATAAATTTTTTTTAATAAATTTTATTTAAATAATAATAATAATTTAAATTAGATATTTACGACGTATAAATTATCTCTTCATAAATCCTACAATGAAAAATATATCTATCCATAATAATAATAATATAAAAGAAAAAAGAAAAAGAAAAACCATAATAAAATATACTATAATAAAAATATATCTACTAATATATAACCATAAAATCTATTTAGTAAAAATTAATCCTAATAATATATGTTAAAAAAAATAGTAATAATGGCAAACATTTATATATATATATGTTAAGTATTTAGTTAATTGCTGCATTTGCAGTCTCAACGTCCAAGTCTATGTCCTTTATGTTCCTAAATAATCTTCTGGTGGTTCTTGAGCCCCTAAGGCATAGAAGAGCCGATCTCAAAAGGGAGAAAGAAACCTTTGCTCGTATTCAGGATACAGTGGTGGCATAATCTTCTCCTTTCTTGTTGGCAATTAGTTCGGCGAGCCTACTGTGGTATCTTCTACACTTCTACATTATTCTAAAATTTGAATTATCTAGAGATGTAATGAATCAATAGAAATTAAACAATTATCGCACCGCAGGCAAGTGACAATGAGTAAAAATAATATACGACAAAAAAATAAGTATTTCTTCATTGCTCTCGCTTACACCCGTAAGCACTCGTTCACGGACCTCAGTTTCCTTTCCGGCTTTGTGACCTGGTCTGATTTTCAGAAACATTTCGACTGAAATTTCGATTATACGATAACAATCTAACTGAAGTGATTAGCATAAAATCACTTCTGAGTACTAAAGGGCCTACAAACATATAACTATCAAACAGTAGCTTTCAGTGATGTTTTTGATGCCATGAGTAATTTCATCTTACTTTCACTTAAGAGAAACGTTAGATAATTTAGAAAAATATATCGCGTGCGGGGAGGAAGGGTTCGATGGCAGGACAAAGGAAGGGTGGAAGGTCGAGACGAAGGAAAGAAAGAACGGCATAAATAAGTCATATCGTTTCTTTCATTTATTTATTTCTTTCTTTACCAAGAAATGGCAGCTGATATCATTTATTTATCTTATAGCAAAGTTATTAATTGTGGAGAGTTGGAAATGTAGTAAAAAACAAAATGACCAAAGAATGATTATATTGTGCCTTAAATTCATGTCATTGTCACTTGCCTGCGGTGCGATAATTGTTTAATTTCTATTGATTCATTACATCTCTAGATAATTCAAATTTTAGAATAATGTAAGACCAACGGGGAGCAGGCAGTGGGGTAGCAAGACGGTGGAAGGGTGAGACGAAGGGAGGAAGCGACGACATGAAGAAGTCATTTCTTCTTTCATTTTTATATTGGTTTATTAAAAATGAAAAATGAAAAGAAACTCGGATAGATAATGGCAAATGTTAATGCACAAGAACCGAAGTTAGCGATGGCCAAAGATTCTTTATATTTTGCTTTTCACTATCATTGTAACTTGCAGTGCGATAACGGTTTAATTTCTATTCAATCATTAAAACTGTCAGCTTGTCAATCAGAAGCTTACAGCCAATGAGATGAAAACGAGTATGATCAAATTACTAACCCAATCACTTTGACCGAGTCAGATAAGGTATGCTATTTAACAGGCAGTCTTTTAGGAGAGGACATCAGTTGCTCCTGTTTACCACGGACACAAGAAAGAACTCCAAAAACCTTCAAACAAGGTATGTTTACGTTTTTGTACACATTTGTTGTATTGAATAGAAAAGAAGGAAAGCATAAAGGACGAACAACAGTTGAAGAGGTGAAGAAACGCAAAGAAACCATGCGAATATATTTTTATTCTATTTTTTTAAACTATTGCTCAATTCGCCACATTCGATAGTACAATGGTGATTTTACTGAACTATTCCCGTGAATTTCTTCAAAATTGATTTTTCTAATATTTCAATCTAACTAAAATGTTTTGTATTAATTTTTATAACAGTTCATTGACAGAAAACAAGAAATAAGTTAAACGGCCATTTAACAAATAGACATAAGTTTTGTATGTGTCTGTCCTCTTATTGACGATAAATTGCGTCATCCGAGTGGATCCGCATACTATTTTGACAATGTGATGACGAAATTTATTGTCAATAAGAGGACAGACACATACAAAACTGATGTCTATTTGTTTTTTACAATAACAAAAACGATAAAAACTTCTCATTTTTAGTGATCAAAACAACCAACGGAAAGAGCGCGCGCTCGTTGACGTCAGCTTTATCTGTCTGTCCTCTTATTGATGATAAAAAATAACCAATCAGCGCGCGAGAAATTTGTAAGTTATTGTAAAATCAAAAATTGAGATGTGGAAGTTTGAAAACAGAAGGAAACACCTTAAAATTCTCAGATAGACTTTGCTGCTTCAAAATGAGATATTACCAGTGTTTTAGTTCTATATAGCAAAGTTCTCTGCAGTGCCATATATTCGGAATAAGCTCTTTAGTGTATTTTTTCTCTCTTCAAGATCGAATTAAATCGAAGCCATCATGTCTGCTCAACGATTCCTTTTCCTGGTTGCCGTTGCTTCATTGTTTGTAGCTTCACTAGCAGTTCCAGCGGAACTGTCTCCAGCGGAACTGTCTAAGCGTGGTAAGTAATATAATATCACTGTGATAACATGAGGGATTCCGAATTTTTCCATTTTGGACGTTTAGTTTTTGGTGACTGAATCTGAAATAGAAAATTATTATTATATTATTATCATTATTATTATCATACTTTATTGATGAACTATAAATAGCAAGCCAACGTTATTGCCTGGAAACATAAGCGTTTGAAAATGATATTAATTGATGATAGTCCTAATGAAAATCGAAATAGTACTTAAAAATAATATCAATGATAATCCTTGTAATAATCTTAATATTAATCCTAACTCTTAATAATAGCTAATAATTTTAATTTAATATACACCTAATACCTAGACGATAATCAAAAGTTGGCTGATGTATTCACCAAAAAAACTAATAATAATCTAATAGTTGTCTAGAATTGTTAGAAATAGGCTTGATCTAATAAAAAGCTAAATTCAAATCTTATAAAAATACAAAATATATAATAATATTATAGAAATTTTATATAGAGAAAAGAAAGAAAATATATATATATCCTTAAAAAAAGGGCGAGACAGTCTATACGGAGATCTAAAACATATAAAAATGTTATAAAAGTCCTAGCGAATTGCTCCTTCTACAGTCTCAATGTCAATATCACAGTTATTGATATTACATGGAGCTCGTCTTCTTGTCCTCGACCCTCTCAGACATATGAGGGCCGATCTTAATAGTGCATTATTATCATCACTATTATCATTATTATTATTATTATTATCATTATTATTTATATTTATATTATAGGATTAGAGATTAGCAGCATAGGAGATAGAGATTAGGAAGCAGAATAGGATTAGAGGATTTCGTAGGAGATACATTAGGGGATGAGATTATTAGCACAGGATAAGGAGAGGAGATTATTAGAGATAATATATTAGCATTATTATTAGATTATATATTATTATTATCATTATTATTATCATTATTATTATTATTATTATCATTATTATTATTATTATTATTATTATCATTATTATTATTATTATTATTATCATTATTATTATTATTATTATTATTATTATTATTATCATTATTATTATTATTATTATTATTATTATAAAAGTCCTAGCGAATTGCTCCTTCTACAGTCTCAATGTCAATATCACAGTTATTGATATCACATGGAGCTTGCAAGGAAAGCCAAATTTTCCTAAAAACTCTAGCGGATAAACTGGCGAACAAAACTGGACAAAGCTATTCTGACACAATAACATATATTAGAACAAAGTTGTCGTTTGAGATTTTGAAAGCTGTAATTACATGCATTAGAGGCTCCCGCACTCCTTTTTATAAGAACAACGAAAGTGACTTTCTATTGGACTTTAGCATTAATACTAACCTTGCCGATATTAGATAATTTTAGACTTTTTTATAATGCTTGTTTTTCATTTTGTTTTTTTTCTAGTTTTTTGTAAATAGTAACTTTTTCTCTTTAAATTTTCACTAAGTACATAATGTAAATATTCTTTTATTATTATTATTATTATTTTAATGATTTACAAACTTATTATTATTATTACATTATTGTTATTAAAATTTTATTATGAAAAAAAAATTATTATTATTATTATTATTATCATTATTATTATTATTATTATTATTATCATTATTATTATTATCATTATTATTATTATTATTATTATTATTATCATCATTATTATTATTATCATTATTATTATCATTATTATTATTATTATTATTATTATTATTATTATTATTATCATCACCATATCATGTTTTTATCATTATATCGTCAGACGGCGCACCTTGCAAATGTGGTAGTACAGGCGGTATCTACTGGTTTGGTCGCAACTCCTGTCCAGGTGGATACGGATATACAAGGTCTTGCTGGTATTTTGCTGGCAGATGTTGCACTCCTGCTTAAACCATTACACTGCAATCAGTCGTTAGAAAAGTCAAAATGTAATGTTAAATGTAGTTTGATTCAAATCAAAATCAATTGATTGAATAAAGTCAATACCTTAAATCCAATATTAGCATTATACCTCTCATGAGCATTGTAATAACGACTTATTGAATAGCATTAAAGCTTCTATCATCAAATCTGTTGTATCATGGGGTATTTCCTTTATAGTTCCTAATCAACACCCATAAACCCCCTGCTTCACGGACCTCAGTTGACTTTCCGGCTTTGTGACCTGGCCTGATTTTTTTTTTAAATAAATAAATAGTGGAATTGCGATGAATATACGACCACAATCTACTTGAATATATTAACCAAATTAACTTCTCAGGACCAAAATGCCTACCCACTAGCTTGAAACTATCAAAGGTCAGCTTTCGGTAATATTTTTATTTTCATGAGTAGTTTCATTTTACTTTCACTTATGAGAAAACACCTTGTAATTTAGAAAACTATATGGCGAGCGGGAAGGAACGGCTTGAGTGGCAGGACGGTGGAAGGGTAGCAGCGAGATGAAAAGAGGGAGAAACATGGTATGAATAAGCCATATCTTCTTTTCTTTTCTTTCCTTTGTTTATTTTTATTTGTTCACCAAGAATGGCCTCTGAAACCATTTCCTCATCTTCAAACAAAGTTAGTATTAAATTGTGGAAAGTTATATTATGATTGCGTTATTATTGTCACTTGAACTGTGATCATGGTTTAATACTTAAATCAGTTCTATTCATTCATTAACGTCTCCAGATAATTCAAATTTTAGAAAAATATATGGCGAGCGGGGAGTGCAATTCACCGTTATCACGCTAGTGTCACATCTGATTTATTGGAAAAAGAAGTTTGCCTTCCAATTCAGCAATTCCCGCGCGAGCGGAGCACCATACTTAAGAAAAAATGGTAAACCATCGAGTTGATTTTTCATGGCTTGGCTGACGTCACTTCCGTCCGTGTACACAACACAGGAATCCCGCTTGATGTCAAAGCAAAACTACTCACAAATGCGGCTCTCAAATGCACAAAAAAAAAATCGCTTTAGGACAAGTTATAGACCAAAAACAATTCAAAAAAACTTTCATGTAGTCAAAGATGGATCGAGAAGTGTTCTTCAAGAATTCAGGTGTGTGTTTTTTAGCAAACAATCGTATATTATTATTTTTTTTGACAAGCATTTTTCTCGACGAATCGACAAATCAAAGACTTTCTCTCAAAACTTTTTATATTTCTATAGATAAGCTTGATTTATTTTAATGCTGGAGGAAATATAACACGGAGAGCATATTACGACAACAAATATTCGTCCTTTATTTAGCTTTGTAAACCTTTAACAATTCGGTTGTTTTTAACCAACTCTCGTATGTTTTTCGTTCAAGAAAAATGCAGCTTTGTTCGCCTCCTATCGCGGGGTCACATCGGCAAAACAAAGAAGACTTTCATTCAATAATTTTATATCTTTCTACAGATAATTTATTTAATCATTGAATGAAATATAAATTTACACCAAATATTCAACTGTTCATTAAGCTGTTCGAGCAAGTATGATTATAAAAATGAGCTTAAATTTGTGTTGTTGAGAGATGTTATTGTATAAAGACCTAGACTTTCACTTTAAAAAGCTAAAAAATATTCAAAAAAATTTACAAACGCCAATTTACTGACAAGAAAGTCATCATTTTGTATTTTGCATTGCCTTTCGCATTATTTTCTATTTTGTCTTAGTTGTTCCTTTCAAGTTTAATTGAATGTAAACTTCGTCTCGTTCTGTAAAAGACGTAATTAAGTAAGCTTATTTTCTGCTCACCTTAACCAGTTTTCAAGTCTGTTTTTTGGTCTTGATTTGTCCTAAATCTCCAGATTTTCGATTTCAATGAAAGACATCCGAGGTAAATTTCATTAAACTTGATATTGTATTGGATTATCTGTAGTTATCTTTCGTTTTTTTTAAGTAAAAGAGATTCAAAGCCTAAAACTGTCGGCCTTGGAAAACTTTGTCGAAGAATCTTCCAAGAACAAAACTAGCCCCTGGGGGTGGTGGTGAGTTGTGTACAAAATTCCTAAGTGGGAGAGTATACTCGCGCAAAAAACAAAAACAAAAAAACAATGTAGTGCATTTCGATTCGATTTCACTGCATGGTTTTTATTATGGGAGAAATTATCTTCATCTCGAATAAAAAATAATTGAAGATTTTTTCCCCGATCTTATTTTTACCTTTCAGTTTCATTCAAATTGTTCTCCCTGTGACTTCCGTTTCGGGAGCTCCGCTTTTAGGCAGTGCCTAAATATATATATTATTTTAGTTCCTGGGAAAAATAACTATAACTAGACGCATATCTGCGTTGAACTCGGTCTTCCTATAGCGCAAATTCCGATTTTTCTTCGTTAAGATCGTCGCTCTATAAATCTCCTCATCACTGAACCGGCTGCGATATGTATTCTCAGATCTCGTCGTCGAAGTTGCACTGTTCAGGGATTGGGTTCTATTTTAGGTAATATTATCGGTACAGTTTTAACTTTATATTTATATTTATATCTATATTCAATTGTAAATTATGATATGTATGTTATCATTTAATAAAGAATTATTATTATTATTGTTATTATTATTATTGTTATTATTATTATTATTGTTATTATTATTATTATTGTTATTATTATTATAATTATTATTATCATTAATATTATCACTATTCACATATCCATATTGTTATAGAAGGTAGCAGTAGCCACATGCAGTCTTTGGTTGCCAATGTTTTTGATGGTCAAGAAAATCCTCTACTAATAATGCTAACGGTTTCTCAGGTAGTGAGTTCACAGTTGTGCAACTTTTCCCGACAAAAGCAAGTGGGACCACTCTTTAGCTGTAGGAAACCACACAGTACGAAATAGGGATGAATAAAGGAAAGCATCACGGAAAAAAAATTCTGGGGCACCAGTTACAAAGCAAAGTTTTCCACAAATCATTCCGAACAAAAACCTAAGTTAGAAAAAAGAATCATTAAACTCATTAATAATTCATGAGGAAAACACAACAGAAATCACGACCGTGAAGAGTTTTGTAAATCAGATACAGAATCCTGTTCATTTGCATAAACTTTAAGATGGATTTCCTTGGCCAGATTCACTTTTATCTTGAAAATTTTAGCGAAACACAAAAGAACTAACCTAGACGTTTGATAAGTAATCTACAGTATTCGTGTCCGTGTTGTATCCGATATACAAACTCGAGGCGTAGCCGAGAGTTTGTATATCGGATACAACACGGCCACTCATGCTGTATATATTACTTGTAAACCAAAATATTGAATTAAAACTCGCTTTGAAACAACGCTGTATCTAAAGGGCCGAAAACTGATGTCAAGATACTCAAAGATTAGGAATTTAGCTAGCTTTTAACACAAAAATTAAAGCATTACGTATCTTCAATATCGAATACACCAGCTCCTAAAATACACTGAAATCGTAAACAACAAGACTCTCTCGGTACCGTGGCACGAAAATAGCACAATCTTACATAGAGGGACCACAGCAGATATTCCAAAAAGCATTTGAGTGCAACGAGTAGGCATAAAGGAAACCAATTCATGAATTATTGTCTGGGGCACGACTGAACAGGAATTGCAATATTAGGTAGAAAAGTGTAAATAGCAAAGTTATTAACTGTGGAGAGTTTGTGGGGAGCAAGGAGTGGGGTGGCAGGACGGTGGAAGGGTGAGGCGAAGGGAGGAAGAGACGACATGAAGAAGTCATTTCTTCTTACATTTTTATATTAGTTTATTAAAAATGAAAAATGAAAAGAAACTCGGATAGATAATGGCAAATATTAATGCACAAGAACCGAAGTTAGCGATGGCCAAAGATTCTTTATATTTTGCTTTTCACTATCATTGTCACTTGCAGTGCGATAACGGTTTAATTTCTATTCGATCATTAAACTGTCTCGTAAACAAAATAACTACAATTATTGTTATCAGCTTGTCAATCAGAAGCTTACAGCCAATGAGATGAAAACGAGTATGATCAAATTACTAACCCAATCACTTTGACCGAGTCAGATAAGGTATGCTATTTAACAGGCAGTCTTTTAGGAGAGGACATCAGTTGCTCCTGTTTACCACGGACACAAGAAAGAACTCCAAAAACCTTCAAACAAGGTATGTTTACGTTTTTATACACATTTGTTGTATTGAATAGAAAAGAAGAATAGCATAAAGGACGAACAACAGTTTAAGAGGTGAAGAAACGCAAAGAAACCATGCGAATATATTTTTATTCTATTTTCTTTAACGGCTTACGACGACTCCAAGGTAATAATAATACTCTTTTTATTCGCTTCCAGCTCAAATTGTCGGCCATTATTTTGAAACTGTCGAGTGAATCTGAATATTCTGCTTGTTCGTCTCGCTTCAACTGTTGGGTGAGTGGTGATTATTTACTTAGATTTGTTGCCGATGGCTTACCGACCATCGATGTTGAATTCCTGATTGTAAGATTAATATAACCATAACTAGTCTTTACCAAATAACCAACAGACGCTATAGAGAGAGGAAGAGGAAAACCCTTTTCGGACCAGCTGCCCGTAAGCTATGTAAGTACGTACAGAAAAGATTGACAAACCTGGCTGGCTGGCTATAACACAGCTATGAATAATGCATTAGCCAATCAATACCAACGATTGTTGATGCTATAGGGATTCAAAGACAATTTCCCACTTGTATATAAAACATCTGTGGAATAAGAGGAACAGAGAAATCCCGATTCCAGACAAGGTCGGAGCAAATGGCAATGGAGTGAGCGGTCCGAAAGTGGAGACGTAGCTCCAAAATCACTGATAACCGCGTCTTCTTTTTCTCGTTTCTTCAAAATACCGAATTTATAAGCCAGCCACAAGCCAAGACAAAATAAAGAAAAGCTCTCAAACACAAGTGTTATATTTTTTTGACTTTTGGCAAATCCTACCCAAAACAAATGATTTCTAAAGCGGTTCTGGTTGGTGCGGATTATTCAACACATGATTCCCATATCTACGCGCTGATGCTCTAAGAAGTGTTATTCTTTTGTATCTAGTTGGAAACGATATGGTATATCCTATCTATGCGCTGTGACCATAGATAAGAGATACATCTGCTTACGTTTTGTCTCCAACAGTGGGAAGTTTCTGTAGACAGGTTTATTTAAATATTAAGGGATGTATTTTTTGATCTACTACTGCCCGCCGCGCGCGGCTGCTTACAACTGTGCTTAATATACAGCCGTTTTGGGGTCGCCATGGGGGCTTATTCACCAAAGATCCCGAGGATTATGCATACGAAAATCGAATAGAACATGGCGCGATTCACTTCAGACGGACAATAATCTACATACAAGGACATACCAAAAGCCTTGTTTTCTGAAGCCAGTTTCGTCATTACCACTCCATTGCACGAGTCCTCACAGGACAGGGATTGTGGTACCTCATCGCTGCATCATTGTTGGTGTGAACGGACTGAGAAGAGGACTTTATTGACCTCGTCAGTACGCTGTTTGGCATCGAGATGGAGCGGTTAAATAAGATTAGGGTTTGTGCTTGTGTTGACTGTAGTCAGCATACATTGGGAAGTAAATCTTTAATTTGTTAAATTTATTTTATAGTTGGGATTTTACTAGAGTGCACGCACTAAAACCATGAACATTAAATAGTACTAATTAGTACTATTTCATACAGAATCCTTTGTTTTCTATTGTTTAATTATCACTATTTAGTGCTAAAAATTAGTATTTGTTTCACGGATTTAGTGTGAGCACTCTATTTGTATTTTATTCCTTATAATTTGATAAGGGTATAGTTTCAATACAGAGATGAAATCTGAGCATACACTGATGATTCTCGTGGTTTTGGGAGGGCATATGTTAAGTGACGAAAGTTTTTTTTTTTTTTTAAAGAACAAATTAATATGCAAGAAATAACGATCTTCTCAAAGAATTTGATGGAGATAGCGCCACGTGCGCGCATCTCAACCGTTTTGCAACACTCAAGTTCACATTACTTGAAAAAGAAAGGTTGCTTTTTCTCCCAACGTAACAAAAATTTTACTCTCTACATTTCTGGAAGAAACTTTCGCTCTTTCGTTCTTTCTGTAATTTAAGATATGTTGAAGCGATCTCTCTATTTTTCCTTCTTCGCCGGTATCTCTCACCTCACGATTATTCAGAGTCACACTTGCTTCCTGAATAATGCGGTCTTTACAAAAAGAATGTTGAGTGCTACACGTGAGAATCAACTTGGGTAACGGTTTGATTATACACATTCTTTTTGTAACCAAGAGTACATGGAATTTGAGGTATGATAACCAACAATGTTCACTAATAAGCCTGAAGCGAGATGACGTTTTACCCCCGACTATATACCATGATAGTTTTTAAAATTCTTTCATATTCAAATTTTTGATTCCTTAGAGAATTCAGGAACAATAGTCATGATCAAAGAACAAAAGCAATGTGAAAAGGATCATGGTCTAGAGACGGGGGTAAAACGTCATCTCGCTTCAGGCTTATTAGAACAGTGCATGACTTGTACCATGCGCAGTTTAGTACAAGTATATGACACATGCGCAGTTTAGTACAAGTATATGACACATGCGCAGTTTAGTACAAGTATATGACACATGCGCAGTTTAGTACAATTGTATGAGACATGCGCAGTTTAGTACAATTGTATGAGACATGCGCAGTTTAGTACAAGTATATGACACATGCGCAGTTTAGTACAAGTATATGACACATGCGCAGTTTAGTATACAGGTAGAAGTTTATCCCACAAGTATTAACGCTTCCTGAGAAATAGCCTTGGTTTCTGAAGCCAGTTTCGGCATTACCACTCCATTGCACGAGTCCTCACCGGACAGGGTTTGTGGTACCTCATCGCTGAATCATTTTTGGTGTAAACGGACTGATAAGAGGACGTTATTGACCTCGTCAGTACGCTGTTTGGCATCGAGATGGAGCAGTTAAATTAGATGAGGGCTTGTGCTTGTGTTGACTCTAGTCAGCATACATTGGGAAGTAAATCTTTCCTTTGTAAATTATATTTTACAGTTGGGATTTTACTATTTGTATTTTATTCCTTATAATTGGATAAGGGTATAGTTTCAATACAGAAATGAAATCTGAGCATACACTGATGATTCTCGTGGTTTTGGGAGGGCATATGTTAAGTGACGAAAGTTTGTTTGTTTTTTGAAAGAATAAGTTAATATGCAAGAAATAACGATCTTCTCAAAGAATTTGATGGAGTTAGCGACACGTGCGCGCATCTCAACCGTTTTGCAGCACTCAAGTTTACATTACTTGAAAAAGAAAGGTTGCTTTTTCTCCCAACGTAACAAAAACTTTACTCTCTACATTTCTGGAAGAAACTTTCGTTCTTTCGTTCTTTCTGTAATTTGAGATCTGTTAAAACGAGCTCTCTATTTTTCCTTCATCGCCGGTATCTCTCACCTCATGATTATTCAAACACTTGCTTCCTGAATAATACGGTCTTTACAAAAAGAATGTTGAGTGCTACACGTGAGAATCAACTTGGGTAACGGTTTGATTATACAAATTCTTTTTGTAGCCGAGTACATGGAATTTGAGGTGTGATGACCAACAATGTTCACTAATTAGAACAGTGCATGACTTGTACCATGCGCAGTTTAGTACAAGTATATGACACATGCGCAGTTTAGTACAAGTATATGACACATGCGCAGTTTAGTACAAGTATATGACACATGCGCAGTTTAGTACAAGTATATGACACATGCGCAGTTCAGTACAAGTATATGACACATGCGCAGTTTAGTACAAGTATATGACACATGCGCAGTTTAGTACAAGTATATGACACATGCGCAGTTCAGTACAAGTATATGACACATGCGCAGTTTAGTACAAGTATATAACACATGCGCAGTTTAGTACAAGTATATGACACATGCGCAGTTTAGTACAAGTATATGACACATGCGCAGTTTAGTACAAGTATATGACACATGCGCAGTTCAGTACAAGTATATGACACATGCGCAGTTTAGTACAAGTATATAACACATGCGCAGTTTAGTACAAGTATATGACACATGCGCAGTTTAGTACAAGTATATAACACATGCGCAGTTTAGTACAAGTATATGACACATGCGCAGTTCAGTATACAGGTAGAAGTTTATCCCACAAGTATTAACGCTTCCTGAGAAATAGCCTTGGTTTCTGAAGCCTGTTTCGTCATTACCACTCCATTGCACGAGTCCTCACAGGACAGGGATTGTGGTACCTCATCGCTGAATCATTTTTGGTGTAAACGGACTGAGAAGAGGACTTTATTGACCTCGTCAGTATGCTGTTTAACATCGAGATGAAGCGGCATTTAGAATGAGGGTTTGTACTGTTGTTGGCTCTAGTCATCATAGACTGAGAAGAGAACCTTACTTGTTTGTAATGGTTTCGTCAGGACATGAGCTGATGGGACTTGAGCGGTATTTAATGGTCCTTATGGTCCGTAATGACACCTTATTGTAAGGGCTAATTTACGCCACATATGGTGTGAAAATAAGTTGCAGATTCATTTGCGCAAATGATTGGTCATGTGATTCAATTGTTGATGCTCTTTCAAGAAAAACAAATAAAACAACAATAACATCCAATATCCATTTCGAGTTCGCCTTTGCTCAGTCTTATTGTGTACAAATGTGTTCTTTTCTTTTATTACGGTCCATTGTACAGTAAAGAATATGCGTACTATGGAACAATACGAGTTGATTAAAATGAAACGGGTTTTGGTTGAATATTCAAAACGTGCGGCCCAAACTAAGGCTGAGCAAAGAGAAACTCTAAACTGGAGCATTAATATTACATATTGAATGACCTTTTTTCCTACGACACGGGTGTGTCCTTCAAATTCTTTATATCCTACTGCTCTGGTTATTGTAAATGTTCATCTATAAACCCAGCCCTTATGCATGATAATTTGTTATTGAAACTCGCTCAACATGAATAATTCCTGTTGGACTAGGCAATTATGGTCCCTTGGGATTCGTCTTGAGTTGCAGATAATTTTATGCGTTTGTACAATAAAACGCTCGTCAGAGCGATGCTCGAGCAAAAAACGTTGAGTGTTGCTTCCGATATATCCAAATAGCGAGAAGAAAGCACTCAATGTTCTATTCCATCGGGTTTGTATTGTAGTTAGTCAATTTATTGATACATGTTAGAGAAGACGGAAGATAAGAGTGACCGTATTTAACCTCTTAATTATGATCTTCTATGCAAACACATTCACGATTGTGATTTCCTCCGCTCTGTCGTCATGAATAAGTTTAAGAAACGATCATCCCACATGGACCACGGTGCTGGTATTACCTAGGTAGTTTAGTTTTTCGGGATGGGGAGGTTGGATGTGGACGCGGAGGATCCTATGTGGATTTTCCACTTCACTTTTCCAAGGCATCGATTTTCAGATCCTTCCTTGCTGGATATCCTGGTTTTACAAGGATCTGATGGAGATGGTTGACTCACGGAGTGCCTCTACATGGGTCTTCCACGATGTCTCGTCCCTTACAGAGAGTGCCATAAAGGACAAAATACAGATTATTGAATGGTGGCAAATGACGTAAAATGGTACTTTTGTACAAACATTGTACATCCCACATGGACAAATGTGTTTGAAAGATAGAGAAGAGAGTCATCTGCATGGGGAGGAGGAGGGGGTCCATGGAGGATGAAATTATGAGACGAAACTTTGACTTCTAAAGTGAGACATTCTAGAGTTTCTCTATGAAAACACTTAGTATATATCCAAGATTCTTAACTAGTCTCTTAAGGGTCGGATCAAAAGTACCCCCTTTAAAGAAACAAAAAATAAAATTGTTTTGGTGTTAAAAAAATAAAATTGTTTTGGTATAAAAAATAAAAAGTAAAAAATAAAAAAATGAAATGAAAAATTGTTAGGGTTAGGGTTAGGGTTAGGGTTAGGGTTAGGGTTAGGGTTAGGGTTAGGGTTAGCGTGAAAATCGTTAGGGTTAGGGTTAGCGTTTTTAGAGTTAAGGTTAGGGTTAGGGTTAATCCTAACCCTAACCCTAACCTTAACTCTAAAAACGCTAACCCTAACCCTAACCCTAACGATTTTCACGCTAACCCTAACCCTAACCCTAACCCTAACCCTAACCCTAACAATTTTTCATTTCATTTTTTATTTTTTATTTTTATTTTTTGTCATTTTTTATTTTTTATTTTTATACCAAAACAATTTTATTTTTTTAACACCAAAACAATTTTATTTTTTGATTCTTTAAAGGGGGTACTTTTGATCCGACCCTTAAGAGACTAGTTAAGAATCTTGGATATATACTAAGTGTTTTCATAGAGAAACTCTAGAATGTCTCACTTTAGAAGTCAAAGTTTTGTCTCATAATTTCATCCTCCATGGACCCCCTCCTCCTCCCCATGCAGATGACTCTCTTCTCTATCTTTCAAACACATTTGTCCATGTGGGATGTACAATGTTTGTACAAAAGTACCATTTTACGTCATTTGTCACTATTCAATAATCTGTATTTTGTCCTTTATGGCAAACTCTGTAAGGGACGAGACATCGTGGAAGACCCATGTAGAGGCACTCCGTGAGTCAACCATCTCCATCAGATCCTTGTAAAACCAGGATATCCAGCAAGGAAGGATCTGAAAATCGATGCCTTGGAAAAGTGAAGTGGAAAATCCATATAGGATCCTCCGCATCCCCATACAACCTTCCCTTCCCGAAAAAATTAAACTACCTAGGTAATACCAGCACCGTGGTCCATGTGGGATGATCGTTTCTTAAACTTATTCATGACGACAGAGCGGAGGAAATCACAATCGTTAATGTGTTTGCATAGAAGATCATAATTAAGAGGTTAAATACGGTCACTCTTAGCTTCCGTCTTCTCTAACATGTATCGATAAATTGACTAACTACAATGCAAACCCGATAGAATAGAACATTGAGTGTTTTCTTCTCGCTATTTGGATATATCGGAAGCAACGCACAACGTTTTTTGCTCGAGCATCTTTGCCTCAAGCTCGAGCATCGCTCTGACGAGCGTTTTATTGTACAAACGCATAAAATTATCTGCAACTCAAGACGAATCCCAAGGGACCATAATTGCCTAGTCCAACAGGAATTATTCATGTTGGGCGAGTTTCAATGACAATTATCATGCATAAGGGCTGGGTTTATAGATGAATATTTACAATAACCAGGTCTAGGATATAAAGAACTTGAAGGACACACCCTTGTCGTGGGAAAAAAGGTCATTCAATATGTAATATTAATGCTCCAGTTTAAAGTTTCTCTTTGCTCAGCCTTAGTTTGGGCCGCACGTTTTGAATATTCAATCAAAACCCGTGGCATTTTAATCAACTCGTATTGTTCCATAGTGCGTACATTCCTTACTATACAATGGACCTTGATCAAAGAAAAGAACACATTTGTACACAATAAAACTGAGCAAATGCGAACTCGAAATGGATATTGGATGTTATTGTTGTTTTTATTTTATTTTCTTAAAAGAGCATCAACAATTGAATCACATGACCAATCATTTGTGCAAATGAATCTGCAACTTATTTTCATACCAAACAGTTTTAATTGGTATACGCGCATCAATTGCGCCTTAATTCAGCCCCTACAATAAGATTTCATGACGGACCATAGGGACAAACAAATACCGCTCTAGTACATTCATCTCATGTCCTGACGAGACCCTTACAAACAAGTAAAGTTCTCTTCTCAGTCTATGATGACTAGAGCCAACAACAATACAAATCCTCATTCTAAATGCCGCTTCATCTTGATGATAAACAATATACTGACGATGTCAATAAAGTCCTCTTCTCAGTCCGTTTACACCAAAAATGATGCAGCGATGAGGTACCACAATCCCTGTCCTGTGAGGACTCGTGCAATGGAGTGGTAATGACGAAACTGGCTTCAGAAACCAAGGCTATTTCTCAGGAAGCGTTAATACTTGTGGGATAAACTTCTACCTGTATACTGAACTGCGCATGTGTCATATACTTGTACTAAACTGCGCATGTGTCATATACTTGTACTAAACTGCGCATGGTACAAGTCATGCACTGTTCTAGTGAACATTGTTGGTCATCACACCTCAAATTCCATGTACTCTTGTTTACAAAAAGAATGTGTATAATCAAACCGTTACCCAAGTTGCTTCTCACGTGTAGCACTCAACATTCTTTTTGTAAAGACCGTATTATTCAGGAAGCAAGTGTGACTTTAAATAATTTCTTTTTCTCCGACGAAGGACTAGCGTCCGAAACGTCAGTAAGCTTTTTCCTCTCTTCACGGTGTAAAATTTACCCTTTTATCATTACTGAATAATCATGAGGTGAGAGATACCGGCGATGAAGGAAAAATAGAGAGATCGCTTCAACAGATCTTAAATTACAGAAAAAACGAATGAACGAAAGTTTCTCACAGAAATGTGAGAGTAATGGGTTTTTTTTGTTGGCAGAATTACCTTTCTTTTTCTAGGAATTTGAACTTGAGTGTTGAAAACTGGTGAGATGCGCGCACGTGTCGCTAACTCCATCAAATTCTTTGAGAAGATCGTTATTTCTTGCATATTAATTTGTTCTTTCAAAAAACAAAAAAAATTTCGTCAATCAACATACTCCTACCCAAACCATGATGCTCATTATTAGGTGGCTACATCAGCATGTTAAAAATACCCTTTACCAGTTATAGAGTATAAAACCAAGTGTAGAAAAGGAAAGATTTATTTCCCAATGCATTCTGACTACAGTCAACACAAGCACAAACCCTCATTCTATTTAACCGCTTCATCTCGATGATAAACAATGTACTGACGAGGTCAATAAAGTCCTCTTCTCAGTCCGTTTACACCAAAAATAATGCAGCGATGAGGTACCACAATCCCTGTCCTGTGAGGACTCGTGCAATGGAGTGATAATGCCAAAACCTGCTTTAGAAAACAAGGCTATTTCTCAGGAAGCGTTAATACTTGTGGGATGAAGTTTTACATGTTATACTAAACTGCGCATGTGTCATATACTTGTACTAAACTGCGCATGTGTCATATACTTGTACTAAACTGCGCATGTGTCATATACTTGTACTAAACTGCGCATGTCATACACTTGTACTAAACTGCGCATGTCATAATTTGTACAAAACTACGCATGTGTAATAGTTGTACTCAGATCTGTCATCAATCTCGTTACCAGTGCCTTTTTTCTCACTGTGCATGCTCCAGAGAATAATTTATTTGGCCGAGTTTGCGCAGAAATGAATAATGGCTATGAGAACAAGATTGATTTCTTGTTCAATCTAATAACCCTTCCGTGACATCATTAATGATAGTTACTTTTTCAGCTTTTATTTCGTTTTGCTTTCTTTACACAAGACTTTATTGACTTTCAATTTAATTCATAGCATTTTAAGCGTAAAAAATAATAATTCGCATGCAAAATTTTTGATAAGAAATGTTATTAACTTAAACTCGTTTGGGATCCCTTCAAAACCCATGAAACCACATGAAGCGCAAGTGACTTTCCCTGTGAAACATAAGAACAGAAATCTAGTGATGAGAAGTGATTTGAAGTTCTCCTTCAAAAATTGATTCGTTTCATTGTTTGTGACGTCAATCACACATGTTTTGATTGGACGAATAGCCGACCAATCAGAGCAAGGTATATTTTAAAGATAGAATGGTTTGACTGATTGAAAACATCCTTATATTCCCCATTCTTCCGAGGTATTTTTTGTCCGGTGTGGGCGGAGGAATGGGTCCGTACAAACAAAGTACTACTCACTAGTGAGCAATGTCTGCAATACAATAATTGATTCGATTGTACAACTGACTGTTGACTATCGTTTGAACCCTTCGTGTAGCTGAGCATGCATTCCTTTAGGTCAGCGATCGACGTCATAAGATAAAGGATTTTGAAAAGCATCAACTTTCATCTTTTTGATTGGACAAGATCGTAAAAGGGAAACAGAAAAAGCGGGTTAATATCATTGGTTAATCTCTTTCATTCAGATTGTTTCCTTACCAACCGCAGAACAAAAGGACTGCAGGCTCAGGTTAGGTAGATCAAATAACCCCGTAGAACAAGATCGTCTATGTTAAACAGAAAACCGTTTCCTTTTCCTTGTTTGTCGATGTTTCTTCACAGGCTTATTGTGATCACTACTGACTTCGATTAACCCGTGCTTCCACAACACCGGCGTATTTCCAAGAAACGTTCACCTTAGAACCTTAAGATGAATGTCTTGACAACCCGTTCGTAATTCAAAAATTGCAAGTCCTTGGTCCTTTCTTTCCTTGTGGACGAAATACTAGCGATTCTTTTTAACTGTCAAAACAGTTGGGCGGAGCAAGAGGTAGGGATAAACCACACCCTTTTACAACGTCGTTTCCATCATCGTTATCTTATAGAGCAGTTTCATTCTGTCTACTCGACACTTCTTCTTCTAGTAATGAGATTCTTTCTTTTAGGGTTCGAACCTGCACAACAAGAATAGTTAGAACAAAGTTAATTGTTTAGATTAAAATGTAGTAGCCTTGGTTTAATCTTACGTGGAGTTTAGTACCTGTCCTTTAATCATCCCCACCAACATCGTCATCACCATCATCGCCACCACCATCATCATCATCACCATCATCATCACCACCACCACCATCATCATCACCATCATCATCACCACCACCATCATCATCATCACCATCATCATCACCACCACTACCACCATCATCATCACCATCATCACCATCATCATCATCACCATCATCATCACCACCATCATCATCACCACCACCACCATCATCATCACCACCACCATCATCATCATCATCATCACCACCATCATCATCATCATCACCATCATCATCATCGGTTATCTCCAACGTAATCATCGCCATCATCTTCATTATCATCTTCATTATTATAATCATAATCATCCCCACCAACACCACCGTCTGAGTATTACCATTATCATTATTACCATTAGCATACACCATACCTGCGCGTCATGTCGTTCCACAACACACATCATTTGCTGTTCCAATTTTCGTAGCCTCGCAGCATGTTTCTTCTTTGCTTTCTCGTAAGCAGCGACCAGCGCTCCGTTCGCTCTCTTCAAGTCACTCACGTACTCCGCTGTCTGAGTGTGTCTGGTTTCGGAGTTTTTCGACAGGCTCTCGAGCGCCTCCATCAGCTCTTTAATACGAGCGCGAAGCTTCTTCTCACGAATTGCTGCCTCGTGTAGATCTGTTGGTAAGTCATCATCACTGATACGGATGTCTGACAAGTTACCTGATCCTGAACCAGAGCTGGATTGATTACCGGAAGATAGGTTACCATCCTGGTGATAAAAACACATACGGTATTATAATCATCATGTATCATGTATCATCATCATGTATCATGTATCATCATCATGTATCATCATCATGTATCATCATCATGTATCATCATGTATCATGTATCATCATTCATTATCATCATCATCATCGAGTATCATCATCATGCACCATGTATTATCATGTGGGTTTAACATCATGTATCATCAACAACACCATCATCATTATCAACCATAATCATTATATATTATCAACATCATTAGGTTTTCATCATCA
This sequence comes from Actinia tenebrosa, assembly GCF_029948245.1. NCBI lineage: Eukaryota > Metazoa > Cnidaria > Anthozoa > Actiniaria > Actiniidae > Actinia > Actinia tenebrosa. The sequence continues at coordinate 22,018,552 of NW_028292581.1, forward strand.
TCATCGTGTATCACTATCATGATGTATCTATATCACAGTAATAATTTATCAATTTTAATAATTTTCATCATCTCTACGCACCATCACTGGTCTAAGCATCTGCTAAATAGTTTTTTTCGAATATATTTTAATTGTTAATTAAGGACCATACTTCCAGACATCGAGTGCTGAACCGTCGTATGGCAGCGCGAAGCATTTACGGCTACGCCGGAGATTTCGGCCCCGACGCCGCTATCCCTGGATTCATAGACTGATCAGGAAGCTCGGCCGAAGCCTAAGGGAGAGGTTAGTCGGCCCCTAGACCGTAGATGATTAACCCCTTGCTATGACCAGCATACCCGATGAGACGCTTGAGACTCTGATCACTTAGTACTCGTAAGTGCTCGTTTCCATGTGGGATGTGACTTGCGGTACTTTATCTGTTGTAACATCATCATCACGTATCATCACCACCATCATCACCAACCATCACCATCATCATCACCATCATCATCACCGTAGAATCAATCACCGTCTTCATCGCCATCATTATCATCAATCATCAATATCTCCATTATTGCTACTCTTTCAGCATAAATGATTATTCAATGTTGATTTTACCTTATTCCCAGCATCTCTTTCTTTTTCTATTCTTCGTCTTTTTTTCAATTCTTCTCTTATCTCAGACTTGAGTTGTTCAATCTGCAGTAGATACGCCTGTTCGTGTGCCTCACGCGAGTTGATTTTCAGTTCAAGAGCTTTCTTTTCTTTTTCAATTAAATAATTCTTAGCTTTGAGTTCCGCCTTCTCCTCCTTGAGTGCCATTAATTCCTGCATCAAGACAGCATTCTCCAGGTCTAGTTTAGGGTCTAGTGAATCTATTTTTTGTGGTTCTGGTACATCATGAACACCTTGCAGTTCCAATACCGTTGATCCTACTGTTAATCGTTCAGATTTCAACTGTTGAATATAACTCTTTAGCCTTGTTTCCTCCTCGCGCGTGAACTCCATGTTCTCGTTCGAGGATCCCGAACTTGTTCTACTGCGGGACGACACGGATTCCCAAGGCTGCTCCTTGATGTATTGTTCTTCTAAATCTTTGTCAAGTTTTTGTAAAAGAGAACGCGCTTCTGTTTCTGCCGTGCGCCTGCGCACAAGACACGCGTCTACGTCATCAGACTGATCATCCTTTATCAAATTTTCTGGATATAATAACCGGTATGACGAATTTAAACCGGTTTTCACACCAGCAGCTTTACAATTAGCTAATAAACAAGACTGTTCTGACTCGGAAAGCTGTAGTAATACTTCATACGTTTCGATAACCTTGTCACAGAAGGTTAACGAGAGCTGAGAAGCAGTGCTGTTAGATTCATATTTGCCCATCAAAACACACATTTTTTCAGCGTTTTCACGACTCTCCTCCAGTGACAGACACAAGACGTTGATCTGTGACTGTAAATGTTCAACGGTACAGTTTAATCTCTCTATTTCTAGTTCATATTCCTTGAGCTTCTTGTCCGCTTGATCATCACAGTAACTAAACAACACTTTGTAGACATCTTGTAAGTTCCTGCAGCTGCGCAGTGACCGTAGGAGCTCGTTAGGTAAGCGACCATTAGCGAACTCTGGTAGTTGACTCTGGAAATGAAAAAAAGTATTAGTCCATCTCGTCTCATCATTCTCGCTAAAACAATCAGACTACGTTGAAATGCGCACTTTTACGATCGATATCTGTTCGTCACTATCCGAACATGCGCAGTAGATTTTTCGCCCGGGTCAGATTTTTAACATGAATGAAAGCATCTCAATCGATATCTGTTCGTCACTATCCGAACATGCGCAGTAGATTTTTCGCCCGGGTCAAATTTTTAACATGAATGAAAGCATCTCAATCGATATCTGTTCGTCACTATCCGGACATGCGCAGTAGATTTTTCACCCGGGTCAAATTTTTAACATGAATGAAAGCATCTCAATCGATATCTGTTCGTCACTATCCGAACATGCGCAGTAGATTTTTTGCCCGGGTCAGATTTTTAACATGAATGAAAGCATTTCAATCGATATCTGTTCGTCATGTTCCGAACATGCGCAGTAGATGGCGGATGTTGTGAGAATATTTTACCGTATCTCTCATTATTAAACAATACCACAGGTATCCCATAACTTACCAAAGATCTAATACAGTGATCACCACTAGTCCTTGTATCCATGGTATCATCCACAGGTCTCGCTATCACTGTTATCTCCTGTGAAGACGAACCTTGCGACGATCCTAAATCACTAGTGCCAGCCCCTCTCCAAAACGACTGACTCGACGCGACAGACTGGACACTTCCCCTGGGGGTCATAGTGGGGCTGTCTGGTAACCCTTGCCCCGACATACTACTACCACTAGCACGTCTCGTGTAGTTACCGGGTAGTGTAACAGATCGCCGGGGGGTAGAGGGAGAACGACTTTTAGACATGGAGTTGTTGAGGTTCTCGATGCTTGATCGTCTTGCTGTACGAGGTGACGCCGCCAAGAAGCCATCACGACTAGACACATCAGAAGCATTGCTGCTATAACTCGTCTGACGAGGAAACGACCGACTGCCTGTGTGGGGTCCCCTGGGATCCCCTGGTTGGGGAGGATTTGCTCTCGGTTGCCGTGGTGACTTGGAGCCCGGTTCGTGGAAGCTCGATGAACGAGACCTGGTTTCAAAGTTTATCGTTTTTTGGTGAAGAGCTTTGAGATGATCTTGCATTTCGAGAATCTAAGAAAGATTGATCGAAGATACGGGTTAAAATGGTAATGAAACTCTTAAATACTGGTGTAACTTCCTACGTTGCGTGACAGACCGTAAGTCGAATGGCTCTCAAAAAGGCCGATGACTTCGTGACGCCTATTCCAGAAGGCCATTTCGCCTAGTTACACGTCCAGTACCAGGTACTGTACAGACGTTCGCGACGTCAACGGCCGTTTTGAACACCATTTGTCAGCGCGCACGCCGTTCTCTTTTACGTCTAGTTGTGTTTGGCAAATCAATAGAGATACGTCACGTCACGACACGGCGTTACCGGTCACGTCACGGCACGACGTCACGGCACGTCCATACAATAAGACTGGTCAGTGTCGAAACTCAGGTATTCCTCAGCGCGCAATCTTAGTTCTACTTACTCGTTTCCTTAACTTGTCTCGTTCTTCTCTAAAGCTGCTAATCTCCTGCCTCGATGTCTCTAGTTCTTGTGTGGTTTGGTTGAGCTTGGTGCGCAGACCTGCACATTCATTACATGGAGTCTGCGCATCCTGTAACACGAGATATCATGTAAGATTAACTGATACCTTTCCATGTTAGTCTCATTCCTAGTGTTCCTGGGAATCACGGGGGAGTACGCACTACTAATGGGTCGCCTCTCGCTAAGGTGACTGGGATTCGATTCCTGGACACACACCATCATGTGAGAAGAGCTGTTTAATGGTTTTCTTAGGACATCTGCATAAAAGGGTTTTACGAGAATCTTACCTGTGATTGTCCTTCGCTACCGATACTCGAGGACTTCTTCCTTGCGACATACTCTCGTAGGCTTGCTTGTTGAAGCTGACGCTCCACTGAAGAACAACGAAATGCTATTAGTCTTAGTTTATACATCCAAACAAAACCAGAATCACTGAATATAGGTAGGTAGGTTAACTTTATCTAAACACGCTTGCCCCGTTAACTGAAGCTGATTTCCACAAGGGGCGTGTAAGCAAACCCATGACCCTTCAGGCTATAAAAAAGTACGTGTCGAGCAACATTGATGTGTTGCAAGGTGCAGGCCATATGGGCCTCCTGGCATGAGAAGTTATGCAGATAATGAAGATGCGGAGCGAATGTCGCGCGTATTAGCATCTGTTGCACAAGTACACAAGTAGAAGTCCTTTTTCTAACAAGAAAATTCGCTCCTCAACTCAGAATGCAACACTGTTGCACAAGAAGTAAGTAAAGATGGATAAAAATCTTTTATACTTACAAACTTGTTTTTTCTTCTCGAGTTCCACGCACTGTTCCCTCAGCAGTCGTGCTTTTTCCATCAACTGGTTACATTCCTGTGATTTATTGTCAGTAGACGCACGGCTACCCACTGCTTTACTCACTTCTATTACATTATTAGATTTATCGTCAGTCACCTTCACCGTCACTTTGATGGGCTCTTTATCTTTCTTGTTGTCTTTTGGTTCTGGTTTCTCTCTCTCGATGGCAAACTCCAAGTCACCAACAACTTTAGACAGTTCATCGTCTACTTCATCTTCATCTTCAAGAGATTCTAGACTCTCTGAGCTGCGAGAACCTGCAGAACATATGTTGATGATGTGAAACTTGGAGAGAATGATGATGATGGTGAATGATGGTGATGGTGATGGTAATGATAGCTGATGATGGTGATGATGGTGATGGTAATGATAGCTGATGATGATACATGATGATGATACATGATGATGATGCATGATGATGATACATGATGATGATGATTGTGATGATACATGATGATGATACATGATGATGATACATGATGATGATACATGATGATGATACATGATGATGATACATGATGATGATACATGATGATGATACATGATGATGATACATGATGATGATACATGATGATGATACATGATGATAATACATGATGGTGATGGTGATGATGATGATACATGATGATGATACATGATGATGATAATAGTGACGATGGCAGTGTGATGGTACAGTCATAACCATCATAAAAATTATGGTGATGGTGATGTAATAATAGCTGATAGATGATACATGATGATGTTAATGATACATGATGATAGTGATGACACTGATGATCACGATGATGATCATGATCATGGTGATGATTATGATTATAATGATGATGATGTATTTGATGATAAAGAATGATAAATGTAAGGATAAAAATTATAGACACTACATGATTACAACAGAGATGCAGCTTAAATCATGATGCCAATGATTACTAATCATTATTTTAATTCTCTTTACCATGCTCAGACGTCTGTGATTCCACTTCTTCCAGTTCTTCTATCTTATTGGCTGATGCATTGGCTAACTTCTTGTTCAGTTCAGCAATAACGCTTTGTAATTCAGTGATCTGTTCCTCACTCTGCTGAGCTTGAGACAAGAGTCTTTCTTCATAGTCACGTATCAGTTCTTTACGTTCTTCATTTGTGAATTCTATGTTCGTCTTGATGGAATCTCTTTCTTCTGTCACTTGTTGTAGTTTTCCAGAAACGTCAACGATTTCATTTTTCAGAGATGCTAGAGCAGCAAGATGAAGCTGTGAAAAAATAAAGAAAAAAATTAGGAACAGTAAAACATAGGCCCTGGCTAAACGAGGAAACATGTTTACCGCGCGCATGTTTCCTCGATGTTTCCCAGTTTAGCCAAATGCGAAACATTGGTGCGTGCAACAAATTTTGCTTCCAAGACGCAAAAAATGTTTTTGCCGCATGGAAACATTGTTTCCCGATGTTTCCTGACAGTTTTGCCACCTTAGGAAACATTTTTGAAAGATAAATGGCAAAGAAGCCTATTAACCAAAAACAGAGTTGATATTTTTTAAACCCATTTTCTAAAATTATTTAATTTTGAAAATATTAATTCTAATGACTTCTTTTAGTGAAAAAATGTAAAGATTTGTATCTAGATTCAATAAGATAATCTTTCTATCATCTGATAACATGATAAAATCGTTTTTCAGCTTATTAAGATTAAATTTCACAGTAATTAATATCTGAAATACAGTGTTGAGTATCAAAATATTTACAGAAAGTCTACCACAAAAACACTTATCCCTGGGAAATAAATATACTTTAGAGAATAGAATAAGTTAATGTATACCTATGGTAAACTGATAATTTGAAATAATATATATAATATGAGCAGCCTATCTGTATGGCATTTATAAGGGCAATCTATTGTACAGCCTATTTACAGATTGGGTTCAAATATTTAGTTTAAGCCCCATGTGCAGAGCATAGTATGGGAGCTGCGTTTGTTCAATGTGTTTTGCTCTACTATGCTAGGAGGGTTTTTTGATGGGTACTCTCGTTATCCTCCCTCAACAAATAAATGCCTTTACCCTCATTAAAATATAGGTTATTGTATATTACTTATTAAATGTCTGGTTGAAGTGAGTTTATCTGAGTAAATCCATGTTAAAGTTGAATGTAAAGTATGATTCTGTATCTAATATCTATTGACTTCAATTGTTTTTTATTTCAATTTCAATTGTTTTCCTCATAAATAATTCATAATTTGATTGGTCAACTAAACCATAACAAATAAATCACGTGTATAAATATGTAGTTTAATAAACGAGCAGGAGTATTTTATCGGGTATAAAACACGAGGCGTAGCCGAGTGGTTTTAGACCCGATAAAACACGATCTGCGAGTTTATTAAACGGCTTAAAAAACTCCTGATGTATGTTCTCATACTGTACCGAATTCTTTACGAAATGAACCAAGTTTGATAGAGAAAATCCAAGTTAAAGTTTATGCAAATGAAGACGAATCTATATCAGATATAAAACCTCCTTCATGGTCATGATTTCTATTGTGTTTCCTTCATGATTTATTCATGAGTGTTTTAAGTATTATATAAATCTGGCAGCATTTTCCTTGTGATATGCAACAGCCAGTATATAAATATTATGTATTTAAACTCTGTTGTGTACTTTAGTAACATGTTGAATACTCACACGATGTGGACGTAACATGTATAGCTTGGCGTACTGGGGAAAAGCTACATATGATGTAGGGAAATGTATCCCACACATTGTTCTGAACTGGGTCTCCATTACAACCAACACAATTAGTTCTAAATCACTAAAAACACTCAGAAAATTTTTAGAACAAATTCTACGCACAATTCTATGACTTTAATTTTCAGGATGAGAGAAGTTAACTGGTTGACTAGGCTTCTATTTCAATCAAAATATTTGTCCTTAATTCCAAAATGATCACCAAAAATTTTTTAGAAAAAAAATGTTTTCTAAGCATTCCAAGACTGTATGTGTGTTCACTGGTTCAAGATTATAGCTGATCTAGTTTTGTAAGGTACATGTATTTCATGTCATATGGTTGTTTCAGCTCTGTCTTGGCTTGTCTCAAGGATATCGTGACCCCATGTTGTGTTATTGTCTGTACAACTTTTTTCTCGTATTATTATATTTGTACATTTTATTCAAAAGAACAAAAGTTCTCTGGAGTTAAATATGTGTTCATTTAGAGTGGTCACCTTGACATAGATGGTTAGACTAATGCACTTTAGAAGACCCTAATTCCATTGTTTTTTTTTTGTTTTTTTTTTTGTGTGTATTTTTTATTTCATGGGTTAAATGCCTCACTCTAATATCATTACCTAATGTCTCACAACTCAACTACTTTTTATGCACTATGAACTAATAAGATATCTTATCACATAATTATCTATAAAATACCTATATTTCTCCTTTTCGAAAAACTGATATTTTCACATGTGAAAATATATAGCATGTTTTCACGTGAAAATATCGTTACCATGTGTATTTAAGCTATTAGTTAGTTAGTTATAATAATAAAAACCTTATTAAGTTGATTTTATGGATAAATATATAATAAACAGAATATTACATGGGCGCTTGGAGATACGAAATTTATCTTCTCGTGTTGAAAATCTCTCACTTTTGAGATATCTTTTCAACACTCAAAGATAAATTTTGTATCTCCGCACGCCCATGTAATATCCTCTATATCTTTAAGAGCATTGTTAGATTCTCCTCAAAGAACATGTCTAGTTAAAGAGGTTATTAACAAAAATATAGAGGATAAGATGCAGAAGTAGAATGCTGACAACAGACAGATAACATCAGGTTATTTCTCAATAATCCAAATCTGTTTGATTTAATGAAAGATCTAAGGTCATAATGATCCTTGTATGACAAGAATTAGCAGGATTTGTTCTTTCTGTTCACTATTCTTTCTGATAACAGGATTATATACAACTTTTGTTAGGTACAAATCAAATTGAATAGTATTAGGAAATAAAATTTGACATTAAAATCTAAATAGATAAAATAGGAAGAGATAACTAGCTAAAAACTAGTGTGAGCTGCGTCAGTGTTTCTAATGAAACAGGTAAATTATACACCGTGAAAAGATGAAAAAACTTACTGATGTTTCGGACGCTAGTCCTTCATCAGAGTAAAAGACCTATCTTACACACATAATGAAAATGATGAACCAGCTTATACACTAATAGAAATACACATATATATGATCTGACAGTGTACCCTAACCTACAATACTACAAGGAATTAATGAATTCTTTAGTGTTAAAAGAAGAAAACATCTTCCTACCACATTATTACAAAACAAACCCTTCAACTACTGGTATTATCAACAAAAGGTCAAAAAATGTAAAATAAATATTTAGTAAAATATACAATCAATGATGTTTTCAACTGTTCATGCTGTGATTTAATATTGACTTGGTGCTTTATTTTACATTATTTGAGAAGAATGAATTCATATAAGTGTGTTGACATTTGGGATTAAGCAATTAGTTGCTCAAACAGTGTTAAATGTATGCTTTTATTGGGGTCAGCGCTGGGACTTCATAGGGAAGGGTCAACAGTAAAAGTGTAAACTTTTGTGGAGGATTAAGCCTTTTATTTTGACAAACACTAGTTCCTTGTTGACTCCTTTATAATTCTATTATAGATTCATTATTAGATTTTTTTTTTAAATTTTTTATTCTATTTATCTTAAATAGTTTGTTAAATAGTTAGTTAGATATGCAGGTCCACATCAGCTATATAGCTGCCAGTTTTTAGACCTGCTGAAACAAATAAAGTTGTATGTATGTATGTACGTACTCAATAGAAGGGTCATGAAATCATTTGAGTGAAAGGAGGAGGCCAACAACTATTTTAAAGAAGTTTACACCGAATACCCCACCCCCACCCCCCAAATAAAAACAGCACCTTTCCCAAGATAACATTCTTTTTGACATACCAATTATTGACAATATAAAATTCTTTTGAAAAAATTTTTACTCTGCCATAGAGATTATGAATTACTACAGTGATAACGCATACTATGTGGCTAATGGTGCATAACAGTTGGATGTTAATGAATATATTGCATAGTCTGGAATAGTTTACCAAATGAACTGAGAACAGCTACAACTATAAAGTCTTTTAAATCTTTAATGCTACGACATGAAATTTAACCATTATTTCGTATTCTATTATTGTTAAGGCACAGCATCCTTGTAAAGCAGGTTTTATTTTCCCTTGAGTAATATCATTATTTTTATTTTTATTTTTATAACTGTAAATACATTCATAGTTTAGTGTAGTGTAGTGAGTTTAGAAAAGTTTAGTCTAGTAAGCTTAGTATATTCTTTGATGAAATTGTAGTTAATTAGTGATATGATGTAATTTCTCCTGAAGGATCTACCGTGGATAAATAAAAGTTATCTATCTATCTACCATATCTATCACATAGACTTAAGACATATCTTTATAAGGACACTTTCATGTAGTAGATATTTGCTTAGTACATATTACTGGTTTTGATTTTTTATTTGAACTTAATATGATTTTATATATACATATAGTTTTAGATCAAGATTTTATAATTGATATCTAGTGATTTTTCTTATTTCATATTGTTTTCATAATAGAATCTTGTTTTCTTCATTTTCTAGCCATGGATGTAAAGCACTTTAGAATATCTTAATAGGTTGAGCGCTATATAGAGTGTTATATTATTATTATTATCATCATTATCATTATTATTATTATTATTGAACGTAAGAAACTTAAATATTTGGAACTCATAAATTGACAAACCATCAGCACCCTTGTTGTCTTCTCCAACAAATCATCAGAGTTTGTAGAAAGGATGAACGAATTAGGTTTAGAGAAAAAGCAGCAGAATTCTATATTTAGGAGCGTAACGAAAATCATCATCAGATCCACTTATTACATTTTTTGTTGTGGTAACAAAGCATGAGATAATCCTGAATTGATAAAGGTTTAGTTTTGTGAATTTTCAAGTGTTCGTAAAGTCATATTCGAGTAGTCAATTGTAAATTGCCTTTAAGTAGAGAGATTTATAATTGCTGTAAAAATGTTAAAAATAAAGTTTTCATTGTTATTATATTTTGTTATAAAAATAAGATTTGGGAGAGCCCAGACTTAATTTTTTTTTTCATATATCTATATCTATATCATTTATATATCAATCAATTTCAAGTAGCCAGTTGTCAATATTGCCTATACGTAGAGAGATTTACAACTGTATTCAAGAAAAAGAATAAAGTTTCCATTATTATTAATAATATTATCACATTCCAATACACCTATAACCAGAATAATAACGAAAGACAATTATCCTTAATGAATCTTGATCAAAAATTCATAAAATTGACCTATGAGTTATGTATATTTCTAAGTCATATTTGTAAAGGCAACTAGTCATGTTGAATGGTTTATTCAGTCAGGTGTGCTAATTGCTCGTCAAGAAAGAATACTTGTATACACAATGGTCAATAGCAATATGGCATGCATGACAGGGCAGGTTATCGGCTAATGCACTCCACATACTATATGATCTACTAATACACCACAATACTGCCAAACACATGGTCCATAGCTATTCAAAATGTAAACCAAGTTATTGCAGGTATTCAGTATATAGACTATTAACAGACTGGTTTCTGATTGGCTAATCCCACGCTATATTAGGAGTAATTTGAATGACAATATACGGAGGTTATTAGAAGTGGTTATTTCTGGCATTCTTAATATTTAACACTTCAATATAAGGCCAAGATGTACATTCTAGAATAACTTATACTATGCAAAAATATTTTGTATACATTTTAAGAGAGAAGTGAGGCTGAAAATCTATAAAATATTTATTATTTATACAACAATAAAACTTTGAAAACATCAATAAATATTGGAGTTTTTAAATTCATATTTTGCTAGAAATTTCTTTCAAAAAAGTAAAGAAAAAGTTGGTTACAAATATTTTTAGATGATTTCAGGAGAAATAGTCAAAAGTAGCAATGAATCTAGTCATACAAAGGCCCACAGCGGCTAAGTGGAGTATGTTGATGAAAATGATTTAACCATAGGAAAGAAAATAAAAAACAATATTTCTTGTTCTTAGTTTTGAATGATTTACGTAACGTCCTGTGAAAGGAAATTCACGGAATAATTATCAACAAGACACAAAGACTATTTCATGAATCAGGAAATTTGTTTTCGAAGATGACAGACTGTCTCAGAGATGAGCGAGAAAGAAGAAGTCTTACTGATGATTGTCCGTGCTCAAGACAAACGCCTTGTTAGTCATGAATAAAGAATAACTTACAGTTTATCTTATTCTATCCGTGTAAAATTGAGAAACACGATAAACATTCGTGTTAGATGGGATATTATAGCAAATAATCCAATAATTTACTAGAAAATATCAATCATGGCTAGTGGATTGAATTAGTTCTCACCGAAAACCATTAAATTAACAATAAAAATATTTAGAAACCAACAAGAGACAGTGATTAACAGTTTCGCCGCAGGTTAGAATATTCTCATAACGATGATAATGCTTGAGATTTTTAAATAAAGAACAAATTATTAGAAAACCATGGAAAAAATTGCTGAAATTATTGAATGATTTCGAAGTTTTATTTTGAATTCTATACTATTTTGACAGAATCCACGCGAGAATCTCATACAATGGCAACAACATATGATGGCAACAATAAAACCATTTAATGTATACACCGTTAAACATTTAATTGAAATCTCAAGAAACTATTACCAAATTTACAGCAATTTTCTCAAGATCTAGCTAATTGTTAGAGCTGGTATATTTGAAAAATATATAACAAAGCTTTCATGTTCTAAACGAATCGAGATATTCTAACGCAAACTGAGCTATTGAATTAGAAGATACAATGGAATCTACCATAAGCGCGCTTTGTTTCCATGCCAAAAAGATATATAAAATAGAATATTTGAAATCCTTTGGGAAGGGCGGTATGGCTTTGTAATATAATATAACGGAAGTACGTAAAAATCAGAAGTAAATCTACGATTTTTTTATGAGAAAATTATAAAATATGAAGATTCAATTTCGCCCCAAAAATGATTCTTGAAACCTCGATGTCTGAATATCTGACATCCAAATCACAAGATCAAACCTTTACTACCTAAACCCATAAAAGATTGATCAATATACTCACCGTATTCGCTAATTCTAAGAAGTTAGAGGATCTAGATTGTCCTTTACCAGTTGCAGCAGACATGAGTTGTTGTAAAGCTGGTTCGTAGTTGCCCAGATCATGAGTACCACTATCCATCTCCCAAGTCTCACGAATTGGTCCTTTATCGCTGCCTTTATTCTCGTTCTCCCTTTGTTTATAATCGCTTTGCTTTGCTAGGTCTTCAGGACAACTGTTTGATCTCCTCGTGGGTGAAGCAAATTGTCCACTAGCCATTTTATCGCTTGTTTTGGGGTTATTTTCGTATTGTATTTGAGACAGAAATTCATGGAAGCCGTTGGCATCTACGGTGAGTTGTTGAGCTGCTTCGGCCATGTCATTACTAAAACAC